>NC_135956.1:9794090-9864090 GCF_053455715.1 Rhinoraja longicauda
CACATTAACACTATCCTACGCACACTAGGAACAATTTACACACACACCAAACCAATTAACCTACAAACCCGCACGTCTTTGGAGCGTGGGAGGAAACTAAAGATCTCGGAGAAAACCCACGCATGTCACGGGGAGAACGTACAAACTCCGTACAGACGGCGCCCGTAGTCGGGATCCAACCCGGGTCTCTGGCGCGGCAAGCGCTGTAAGGCGGCAACTCTGCCGCTGCACCACCGTGCCGCCCCAAAAGAGGCGCAGCGGTAGAGTTGCTGCCTTACAGCGAATGCAGCGCCGGAGACTCGGGTTCGATCCTGACTACGGGCGCCGTCTGTACGGAGTTTGTACGTTCTCCCCGTGACCTGCGTGGGTTTTCTCCGAGATCTTCGGTTTCCTCCCACGCTCCAAAGACGTACAGGTATGTAGGTTAATTGGCTGGGTAAAATGTAAAAATTGTCCCTAGTGGGATAGTGTTAATGTGCGGGGAGTGCTGGGCGGTGCGGACCCGGTGGGCCGAAGGGCCTGTTTCCGCGCTGTATCTCTAAATCTAAAAATATTTGTACAAACTATTTTAAGACAATGGAGCAGCCTTTGAGGCGATGTGCAAGTAACATTGAACACAGAACAGTACAGCACAGGTCCTTTGGCCCACAATAAACAATACCCTAAACTAAGAATCTCTATCTCTGCCTTAAAAATATCCACTGAATTCCACAGATTCACCACCCTCTGACTAAAGACATTTCTCCTCATCTCCTTCCTAAAAGAACGTCCTTTAATTCTGAGGTTGTGCCCTCTGGTCCTAGACTCTCCCACTAGTGGAAACATCATATCATATCATATATATACAGCCGGAAACAGGCCTTTTCGGCCCTCCAAGTCCGTGCCGCCCAGCGATCCCCGTACATTAACACTATCCTACACCCACTAGGGACAATTTTTACATTTACCCAGCCAATTAACCTACATACCTGTACGTCTTTGGAGTGTGGGAGGAAACCGAAGATCTCGGAGAAAACCCACGCAGGTCACGGGGAGAACGTACAAACTCCTTACAGTGCAGCACCCGTAGTCAGGATCGAACCCGAGTCTCCGGCGCTGCATTCGCTGTAAAGCAGCAACTCTACCGCTGCGCTACCGTGCCGCCCTATCCACATCCACTCTATCTCTGCCTTTCATTATTCTGTAAGTTTCAATGAGGTCCCCCCTCATTCTTCTAAACTCCAGCGAGTACAGGCCCAGTGCTGACAAACGCTCATCATAGGTTAACCCACTCATTCCTGGGATCATTCTTGTAAACCTCCTCTGGACCCTCTCCAAATGCGGCCTTACCAGTGCCTTATAGAGCCTCAGCATTACATCCCTGTTTTTGTATACAAGCCCTCTTGAAATAAATGCTAGCATGGAGTTTTGGTAAAGGGAATAAAAGAGTGTGGCGATTGCAATCTCCAATTGGGCTCTATGGCTCCATAAGACTTTAAGGTCGGTGGTGGCACCACAAACAAAAAATGAGTCTCCAGTTGGAAATTTCAAACTCACTAAACTGAAAAACGAGCCCTTACGTATTCACAAGGCAATCAGCCATTTGCAAATCCTATTTTCCCCAGAAGCAGTGCTGCTTTATAAGGACAGATATTGTCAAGCTTGAAAGGGTTCGGAAAAGATTTACGAGGATGTTGCCAGGACTAGAGGGTGTGAGCTACAGGGAGAGGTTGAGTAGGCTGGGTCTCTATTCCATGGAGGGCAGGAGGATGAGAGGGAGATCTTATGGAGGTGTATAAAATCATGAGAGAACTAAATCGGGTAAATGCACAGTCTTTTACCCAGAGTAGGGGAATCGAGGACCAGAGGACAGAGGTTCAAGGTGAAGGGGGAAAGATGTAATAGGAATCCGAGGGGTAACTTTTTCATACAAAGGGTGGTGGGTGTATGGAACAAGCTACCAGAGGAGGTAGTTGAGGCTGGGACTATCCCATCGTTGGACAGGTACATGGATAGGACAGGTTTGGAGGGATATGGTCCAAGAGCAGGCAAGTGGGACTAGTGTAGCTGGGACATGTTGGCCGGTCGGTGTGGGCGAGTTGGGCAAGACAGATTCTGAAGAAGGGTCTTGACTCGAAACGTCACCCATTCCTTCTCTCCAGAGATGCTGCCTGACCCGCTGAGTTACTCCAGCTTTTTGTGTCTATCTCTGCAGAGCATGGAGAGGTGGCGATTTGGGGTCGAGACCCTTCTTCAGACTGTATTCGACAACTTGTTGCTAAATACCATCTAGTACAGGCCCACCGCCCATTTTTCCGGCAACCACCACCTTTGACCCGGACAAAATCACGAGAGCACAGGTGAAATTCCTCCCCGGAAGTCCCCCCGAAAATGTGTCCCCCAGGGCCGGGTGAGGCGGCCGATCTCCACCTCATCGGGACTTCCGCGGCCGATGGTCGGGTCGAGTTTGTCCCCCGCGGCCGGGGCTCTGGATCCGTTCCCATCGCCGACCTCCGCGGCAGACTTTGTGGGCCGGTATCTCGTGACGTGTACCGAGCGAGGTACAGTGAAAAGCTTTCTTGTTGCGTGCTATCCAGTCAGCGGAAAGACAGTACATGATTACAATCGAGACTCCCACAGTGTACAGATACGGGGAAAGGGAAATAACGTTTAGTGCAAGACAAGGTCCAATTAAATATATTCCGAGACTCTCCAATGAGTAGAAGACCCGCACTGCTCTCTGGTTGTGGGAGGATGGTTCAGTTGCTTGATAACAGCTGGGAAGAAACTGTCCCTGAATCTGGAGGTGTGCGTGTTCACACTTCTGTACCTCTTGCCTGATGGGAGACAGAGAGAGGGCGAGACAGAGAGGGGGGGGGGTGAGGCAGAGAGGCAGAGACACACACAGTCAGAGACACACACAGACCTGTAAATATTACGTTAAACTCCAGCGCGAATAACAAGTTCCAAGTACAAGCTGATAACTTTACTTAAAAACATATTTTGTGCCACGCTGCTTGTCGGGCATTGGCTGGAATGTGTGTGGAGAGAGGAGGAGAGGGGGGTGGGAGGGGGGGGGGGGGGATTGGTTTCAGAGTTTCTGAGGCAGCTCCACAGTGGGGCGGGGGCAGGCTGACAAGAGGCCGCCTGTGCTCATGTTTCACGGCCCCTGCACTAAACCCAACAGGAAATGCCTCCTGTGCTCCATCCTGCAACAGATCCCAAACATCAAAATACAACCCGTCCCAAGATTCTTCAGCTGTCTGCTAATTAAACCAACACATCCACAGGCATCTATATATAGTAGTGGAGGAGGGGGGCTGGGGGGGGGGGGGGGGAGCTAATATTTAGCCAGGCAGGAAGTACAATACAAAAATAAATGCAGAAAACACCGCGCTTCCTTCCGCTTCCCTGCCCCCACACCAATCCCTTTCCAAAGCAATACATCGCTCATCACAGTCACCCACTCACAGAGTGATACAGTGTGGAAACAGGCCCTTCGGCCCAACTTGCCCACATCGGCCAACATGCCCCATCTACACTAGTCTCACCCAAAGATACTAGAGGAGCAAGATGGACCACTCCGTCGAAATCGCCTATACTGAAGTGTAGTACGCAAAGGAGTGTAACGTCCGCCATTTTAGTAGGCACATCCCGCCGTTCGCTATGCCTCTCGCAGTGTAATCAGTGTTTTGGAGGAACAGTATGTGTGATGATACCATTAAAATGCAGACTATATCTCATCTATCAATTCACAGATTTTTGTTATTTTTCTTTTTAAATGTTTCTGCAAGTTCCTGTCTACTGAATGGCGCCATGACATACTACAGATTTTAGGGTCGAATGGTCTATCTTGCTCCTCTAGTATCTTTGCTCCCACCTGCCTGCGTTTGGCCCACATCCCTCCAGATCTATCCTATCCATGCACCCGTCTAAATGTTTCTTAAACGTTGGGATAGTCCCAGCCTCAACTAACTCCTCTGGCAGCTCGTTCCATACACCCACCACCCTTTGTGTGAAAAACTTACCCCTCAGATTCCTATTAAATCTTTCCCCCCCCCCGCATCTTAAACCTAAGTCCTCTGGTTCTTGATTCACCTACTTTGGGCAAGAGACTCTGTGCATCTACCCGATCTATTCCTCTCATGATTTTGTACACCTCTATAAGATCGCCCCTTATCCTTCTGCCAGGCATGTGAGTGAGGTCAAACAGACATTACAAAATAATGTGAATATGTCACTGTATACTAATAACATTTTGAAGTAAATTCGCACATTAATTGATAATCAGCCCAAAAAGGTGGTAATTGGCGTTTCTGCTGTGTTTTATATTTGAACCCTGTCTTAATTAATTTAGTTATATAATCTTGCACTTAAATTTAATATTTACTCATTACAGCTCCACCACTGATTTTCTGGCACTCTTGGTTCCCGAGCTTTGCTGGTTTATCCAGCAGGCCAAGGAAGTCGGCTATGGGGATAGATGTGCTGGCTCCAGCTGGGCTGGAGTTCCAGAGCCCCGGCCACAGGTTGCAAATTCAACCCACCGATCGGCCGTGGAAGTCCCGATGAGGTCGAGATTGGCTGCCTTGCCCAGCCTAGGTGCCACATTTTCGGGGAGATTTCCAGGGCGCGGGGGATTTCTTGCGGAACCCCTAGCGATTTCTAGCGGAACCCTAGTGTTCATTACAAGTCTATACATTGTCTTTATTTCTCTTTCTTTTTTTCGATCCGATTTCTCCGTTTATTTATTATGGCAAAGTGAAAAACGCGGAAATCATGCAAAAAGCACGGAAAATGGATTTTCAAAACGCGGAAATCAGCGGAAACATGGAAAATTCGTATGCCTGTTCTGCGCTCCAAGAACTGTAGAACTGATTTGGCTGCACAGTTATGAGTGTATAGGAAGTATACTAAGGGTAGACACAAAATGCTGGAGTAACTCAGCGGGACAGGCAGCATCTCTGGAGAGGAGGAATGGGTGAGGTTTCAGGTTGAAACCCTTCTGAATCTGAAGAAGGGTCTCAACCCAAAACGTCACCCATTTCTTCTCTCCAGAGATGCTGCCTGTCCCGCTGAGTTACTCCAGCATTTTGTGTCTATCTTTGTGTGTAGGGAGTGGATGTGAAAGTGGGATAACATAGAACCAGTGTGCACTCGCTGGGCCGAAGGGCCTGTTTCCACGCTGTATCTCCAAACTAAACTAAATAGCACAAGTTGCTCTGTGCAGTTCGATGCTTTGCAACTCTACCCACTCAATATTTCCCCATTCAATCTCGCAGCTGAGCACATTCCTCTGATAAAGGTCATTCTTGTTTTTTCATTCTTCACAAAACACACAACTATTTCAGACGGTCTGCAAAACCTGGACATAGAAACATAGAAAATAGGTGCAGGAGTAGGCCCTTCAGTCATTCGAGCCAGCACCACCATTCAATATGATCATGGCTGATCATCCAAAATCAGTATCCCATTCCTGCTTTCTTCCCCATATCCCTTGATTCCGCTAGCCTCAAGAGCTATAGCTGACTTTCTCTTGAAAACATCCAGTGAATCGGCCTCCACTGCCTTCTGTGGCAGAGAATTCCACAGATTCACAACTCTCTGGGTGAAAATGTTTTTCCTCATCTCAGTCCGAAATGGCCCACCCTTTGTTCTTAAACTGTGACCCCCCACCCTGGTTCTGGACTTCCCCCAACATCAGGGAACTTTTTTTCTGCATCCAGCCTGTCCAATCCTTTAAGAACTTGTGTAGGAAAGAACTGCAGTTGCTGGTTTAAAATCGAAGGTAGACACAAACTGCTGATGTAACTCAGCGGGACAGGCAGCATCTCTGGAGTGAAGGAATGGGTGACTTTTCTTGACCCGAAATGTCACCCATTCCTTCTCTCCAGAGATGCTGCCTGTCACCCTTGAGAATTTTACATGTTTTTATAAGATCCCCTCTCATCCTTCTAGATTCCAGTGAACACACTGATGTCAACAGCACCCGTGGTTTATTTCCAGCCCTGTCTTGCTGCAGTCCTGCATGTGCCAGACACAAAGGCTTTAGATCAGCAGATTACACCAATTCACAGCCAAGTGTTCGGCTCATTAACCTCCCCACTGACACTTGTTCACTTCCGATTTCTTACAGCGCTTCCTCAAAGAGGAAGTTTTTAAGAAGGAATTAAAAAAAAGGCTTGGAGCGTCCAAAAATAGCAACTGAAAAAGAAATCAGCACTTGTTATCGGTGGTTACGGGGAGAAGGCAGGAGAATGGGGTTAGGAGGGAGAGATAGATCAGCCATCATTGAATGCTAGACTTGATGGGCCAAATGGCCTAATTCTGCTCCTATCACTTATGAACTGATCCCACACACTGGGGGACAATTTACAGCAGCCAATTGACATGCAAAACTGCACACCTTTGGAGTGTGGGTGGAAACCGGAGCACCCAGAGAAAACCCACACGGTCACAGGGAGAACGTACAAATTCAGTCTGAAGAAGGGTGTCGACCCGAAACGTCACCCATTCCCTCTCTCCTAGGTGCTGCCTGACCTGCTGAGTTACTCCAGCATTTTGTGGTACAAATTCCACAGTCGATTAGCTTCCATTTAACAAGACTTCAGGATCTCAGCGTACACATTCATCAGTGGAAACGCTTCAAAGCCAAATATTGCAAAAACAAGGACTTTTGTTAATTAGTTCCCTCCTCCAGCACCAGTTCCAGGCATATGCGGCACGGTGGCGCAGCGGTAGAGTTGCTGCCTTGGAGCACTGGCAGTACCAGAGACCCGGGTTCGATCCCGACTATGGGTGCTGTCTGTACGGAGTTTGAACGTTCTCCCCGTGACCTGCGTGGGTTTTCTCCGAGATCTTCAGTTTCCTTCCACTCCAAAGACGTGCAGGTTTGTAGGTTAATTGGCTTGGTGTATGCGTAAACTGTCCCTAGTGTGTGCAGGGTAGTGTCAATGTGCGGGGATCGCTGGTCGGTGTGGACCCACTGGGCCGAAATGCCCATTTCCGCGCTATATCTCACTGGGTGAAAAAGCTTTTCCTCATCTCAGTCCTAAATGGCCGACCCCTTATTCCTAAACTGTGACCCCTTGGCTCTGGACTCCCCCAAAATCGAGAACATTTTTCCTGCATCTCGCCTGTCCAATCCCTTAAGAATTTTATATGAGTTTGCAGATTATACTCTGTACAAGTACAATTACATTTTCCAAAGACTACGCCGGAGAAATTGACTGCAGATAGACACAAAACGCTGGAGTAACTCAGCGGGACAGGGAGCATCTCTGGAGAGAAGGAATGGGTGA
The DNA here is from genome assembly GCF_053455715.1 of Rhinoraja longicauda. NCBI lineage: Eukaryota > Metazoa > Chordata > Chondrichthyes > Rajiformes > Arhynchobatidae > Rhinoraja > Rhinoraja longicauda. Next base: position 9,801,371 of record NC_135956.1, read on the forward strand.
CGTTTTGGGTCTCTCGTTTCCCTTTCCCGTGACTTTCATTCTGAGGAAGGGTCTCGACCCGAAACGCCACCCATTCTTTCCATCCAGAGATGCTGTCTGTCTCCGCTGAGTTACTCCAGCATTTTGTGCCTTAGCTTCGGTGTAAACCAGCATCTGTAGTTCCTTCCTACACATCACGAGTGACTGCCGATACTGGAATCTACAGCAGACACAACCCAGCTGCTGAACTCGGGTTAGGTCGCATCCAGAGTCATAGAGTGATACAGCGTGGAAACAAGCCCTTCGGCCCAACTTGCCCACGCCAGCCAACTTGTCCCATCTATACGAGTCCCACCTGCCCGCGTTTGGTCCATATCCCTCTAAACCTGTCCTGTACATGTACCCATCTAACTGTTTCATACACGGTGAGATAGTCCCAGCCTCAACTACCTCCTCCGGCAGCTCATTCCATACACCCACCACCCTTTGTGTGGAAAAAGTTACCCCTCCGATTCCTTTGGTATAGTTTGGAGATACAGCGCGGAAACAGGCCCTTCGGCCCACCGAGTCTGTGTCAACCAGCAATCCCCATACACTAACACTATCCTACACACACTAGGGACAATTTTCAGTTTTACTGAAGCCAATTAACCCACAAACCTGTATTCTTTTTGGAGTGTGGGAGGGAACCAGAGCACCCAGAGAAACAACACGCAGGTCACGGGGAGAACGTACAAACTATGTACAGACAGCACCCGCAGTCAGGATCGAACCTGGGTCTCCGGCGCATTGAGGCAGCAACTCTGCCACCGTGCCGCCCAATCTTGCGATAGCGCCTGCCTCAAAGACCTCCCTCCGGAAGCTCGTTCCACACACCCAATATTCTTTGTGTGAAAAAAATTACCCCTCAGATTCCTATTACATCTTTGCTTGGTGAAGGGAGCCAGCATCGAAACAAAGAACTATAACCCAATAACAAAGCAAGACTTCCTCAGGAATAATGTAGCAGTCAGCATCGTCATGTGTGCATGTTTGTTAAACCCACAGGGCTAATGGAGGATCTGACCATTTTCCATCCCAAATTCCTGTCTATTTTTGCATTTGCTGCTCACAAAAGGTCATACGATTTTTCCGTTACAAAAAAAAAAGATGCTGGAACCAAGCTATCCACAAATAGCATCTTAGATTAGTTTAGAGATACAGCGCGGAAACGGGCCCTTCGGCCCACCAGGTCCGCACCGACCAGCGATCCTCGCATGTTAACACTATCCCACATGCACCTGGGACAATTTACAATTTTATTGAAGCCAGTTTACCCACAAACCTGCACTTCTGGAGTGTGGGTGGCACCCGGAGAAACCCCACACGGTCACGGGGTGAAAGCACAAACTCCGTACAGACAAGCACCCAGAGTCAGCATCGAACCCGGGTCTCTGGCGCTGTGAGGCAGCAACTCTACCGCTGCACCACCGTGCCACCCAATCTTGCGATACTCCCTGCCTCAACTACCTCCTCTGGCAGCTCGTTCCATACACCCACCACCCTTTGTGCGAAGAAGTTACGTCTCAGGTCCCAATTAAATCTCCCCCCCCCCTCCCTCACCTTGAATCTATGTCCTCTGGTCCTCGATTCCCCTACTCTGGCCAAGAGACTGTATCTACCCGATCTATTCCTCTCACGTGGACCTCTCTAGAGGTCTTAAATTCGACTTGAACCAAATTCCCCAATCGTTTTCAGATTCCATTAGTTCATGTGATTGGAGCAGAATTCGGTCCATCAAGTCTACTCCGCCATTCAATCATGGCTGATCTATCTTTCCCTCTCAACCCCATTCTCCTGCCTTCTCCCCATAACCCCTAACACCCGTACCGATCAAGAAATCAATCTATCTCAGTCTTAAAAATACCCAAAGACTTGGCCTCCACAGCCTTCTGTGGCAATGAATTCCACAGGTTCACAACCCTCTGACTAAAGAATTTCCTCCTCATCTCCTTTCTAAAGGTGCGTCCTTTTATTCTGAGGCTGTGGCTTCTGGTCCTAGACTCTCCCACTAGTGGAAACATCCTCTCCACATCCACACTGCCCAGGCCTTTCATTATTCGGTACGTTTCAATGAAGTCCCCCCCTCATCTTTCTAAACTGCAGCCATTAAGATTAAGCCTACTGGTGGTGAATCTGTGGAATTCTTTGCCACAGAGGGCTGTGGAGGCCAAGTCAGTGGATATTTTTTAAGGCAGAGATAGACAAATTCTTGATTAGAACGGGTGTCAAGGGTTATGGGGAGAAGGCAGGAGAATGGGATTTAGGAAGCAGAGATCAGCCATGATTGGGCGACGGAGTGCTCGACGGGCCGAATGGCCTAAATCTACCCCTATAACTTGTGAACTTGAGTTAGTGGCCCAGTGCCGTCAAATGCTGTCCAGGCCCGGTGAAATCGTACTACGGGTCACAGCTTAAGGATAAGGGGGAAGTCTTTTAGGACCGAGATGAGAAAACATTTCTTCACACAGAGAGTGGTGAGTCTGTGGAATTCTCTGCCACAGAAGGTAGTTGAGGCCAGTTCATTGGCTATATTTAAGAGGGAGTTAGATGTGGCCCTTGTGGCTAAAGGGATCAGGGGGTATGGAGAGAAGGCAGGTACAGGATACTGAGCTGGTTGATCAGCCATGATCATATTGAATGGCGGTGCAGGCTCGAAGGGCCGAATGGCCTACTCCTGCACCTATTTTCTATGTTTCTATGTTTCTACGGATACAGGAGTTGAACACTAACTAACGGCTTTGCCCATTATTTTTTTTTGCTGCCTCATGAATTTCCTCCCTCTGGAGCAGGGCCAGGCTGTTGACCATAAAGGCAACTGGGGTTGTCTCATCTCGTTGGAATTTGCACACATAAAAGGCCGGCCAGTCATTGTCCCGCCAGGGGCTCCTAATCCTCTGGAGGAAGGGGAGGGGGGGTTAGCGTCACCATACGCATGAGTGCGCGCATTCCTGGACCCGTGAATCATCCGCACCCGTGCAGTCTCCTGTGGGTTCAGGTGCTGTAGCTGGAAGGGCACGGCGGGCGGTTACTTTGCGATTCCTTTAGCTCTCGACATCGGACGGTCCTTTAACGTCACGGGCCGGTTTCCAAGTGAAGAAACAAACCAACTCCCAATTCGGAATTGATTTAAACATTTCAGAATTTCATGACTTATTGCGTGAGGGGGAAAGTTGAAAAATAGCCGCATTCCAGCCAAGGTGAAAAATAAAATAACACAGTGAACAATTAATCTGAAATGCTGCTGCCATCCTTCTGGTACAAAACAATGTCACAGTGGCGCAGCGGGCTAGTTATAGTCATAGAGTGATACAGCGTGGAAGTAGGCCCTTCGTCCCAACGCCCACACCAGCCACGCTAGTCCCACCTGTCCACGTTTGGTCCATGTCCCTCCAGACGTGCCTTACTGCCGCTGCAGCGCCGGAGACCCACGTTCGATCCCGACTACAGGTGCTTGCTGTACGGAATTTGTACGTTCTCCCCGTGACCCGCGTAGTTTTTCTGAGATCTTCAGTTTCCTCCCACACTCCAAAGACGTACAGGTTTGTTACAAGTGTAAATTGGCTTGGTACAAGTGTAAATTGTCCCTAGTGTGTGTAGGATAGTGTTAATGTGCGGGGATTGTTGGTCAGTGCGGACTCAGTGGGCCGAAGGGCCTGTTTCTGCGCCATATCTCTGAAACTAAAACACTGTAAAAACATCTAAGCTTGGCGAGTTATTTCTCTCAGTGTTCAAAATGTACAGGTTCTTCCGGCGTCTTTGAGAAAGTCACATAACTGGCCACAGTTTTGCAATGTACATTGGTGACGGCCTTTTATGGATTCAATAAAAGTGGCAGTGGGAATCAAAGTATGCACTGAGTGAAGCCTTATACCAGGCAACCCTGCCTACAGATTGTTCAAAAATGTTTGGTTTCCTCAAAACGGTGACAAATTGTTATTAAAATTTGTTTGTATGCATAAATCACCAGCACCACTAAATAATGATTCTCAAATCCCAAGATGGATGGTATTCAAGATGGCACCCAAGTTGGATTGTCTCCAAGATGGCACCCAAGAATGGAAGGTACAGAAGATGGATGGTACAGAAAATGGAGTCCAAGATGGATGGTCTCCAAGATGGCGCCCAAGATGGATGGTCTCCAAGATGGCGTCCAAGATGGATGGCCTCCAAGATGAATGGTATCCAAGATGGCACCCAAGATGGATGCTAATCAACATGGCACCCTAGATGGATGGTACAGAAGATGAAGCCGAAGATGGATGGTCTCCAAGATGGAGCCCAAGATGGATTGTTTCCAAGATGGAGCCCAAGCCAAGCGACTCTCTTCGTGTTGGATCTGCTATCATTGATTACAATCGCTCCCCCCGTATAAACCTCTGCTCCATGCAGCAGCCATTCTTACTCTAACTATGCTATTCCCTTTATCCTGTGTCTGTCCACAGTGGACGGCTTGATGATAATCCTGTACAGTTTTTCCATTGACTGGATAGCAGGCGACAAAACAAATCCTTTCCACTGTAACTCTGTACATGTGACAATAAACTAAATCAAACTAACATCTTTCAATTGTTCTGTTAAAAGATGCGATAGAATGAAATAATGAAGTGCTCAGAGCATATCACACAGCATATATTTTCACAATCTCAGTATGAGGGGCAGACAAAGTGTTTTAATGATTTATGTCTGAAGAAGGGTCTCGAACCGAAACGTCACCCATTCCTTCTCTCCCGAGATGCTGCCTGTTCCCCAGAGTTACTCCAGCATTTTGTGTCTACCTTCGATTTAAACCAGCATCTGCAGGTTTTTTTCCCTATACATAATCCTCAAATTGCTTAAAACCAAAATTTTGGAGAAACGCAGCGAGCCAGGCAGCATCTGTGGAGGGAATGAACAGGTGATGTTTCAGGTCAGGATCCTTCAGTCCCTGGTGTCTCCATTTTATTGTTCCACAGCAAAATCTCGATGTCCGGCTATTTTGAAGAAGTTATCCTCTCTCCTCTTCAGCTGGTTTAGTTGAGTTTAGAGATACAGTGCGAAAACAGGCCCTTCGGCCTACTGAGTCCACGCCGACTAGCGATCCTCGTACACTTGCACTACCCTGCACACGAGGGACAATTGACAATTTCTATCGAAGCCAATTAACCCACAAACGTGCGTGTCTTTGGAGTATGGGAGGAAACCGGTGCACCCGGGGAAAACCCACGCAGGTGGCATGGAGAACGTACAAACCCCGTACAGACAGTGCCCGTGGTCAGGATCGAATCCGGGTCACCAAGGCAGCAACTGTACCGCTGCGCCACCGTGCTATGCCTTGGACTAAAGCTTGTGTGGAGCCCATAAAAGTTGGCAGCTGTTCTGAAACCGATACCAGTGGAAAGTGTTTGTGTAATCAGTGTCAAATTTACCACCTACATTAATAAGATATTTTGACTATAAGTGCCACTTCAAAGCATTTTGATGTAGCACATTCATTTGGAGTTGTGCCACATCATTGTGTTTCATGCCAAGTTGTATCTTTGGACTGGTGTGCAGGAAGGAACTGCAGGTGCTGGTTTAAAATGAAGATAAGGCACAAAAAGCTGGAGTAACTCAGCGGGTCAGGCAGCATCTCTGGAGAGAAGGAATGGGTGACATTTTTAAGAAGGGTCTTGACCCGAAACGTCACCCATTCCTTTTCTCCATAGATGTTGCCCGACCCGCTGAGTTACTCCAGCTTTTTGTGTCTATCTTCGGAGTGCAGTTTAAGGAGGTTTTAGTTTCGAGATACAGCGTGGAGGCAGGCCCTTCGACCCACCAAGTCTGAAGAAGGGTTCCGATCCTGAAAAGAAGCCTATCCATTTTCTCCAGAGATGCTGCCTGACCCGCTGAGTTACTCCAACACCACAGCACTCCAAAAAGGCAGACTCTCCAACGTCTTGTACAACTTTATTATAAATATTTTCTTGGGCCCATGTGATTGAATATCTTGCCCTAGGTGGTCCATTCCAAACTACGTAAAAGCAAACAAGAAAGTATTAGCATAAGTGAGGAACCTTGCAAGGTTTTTTCTTGTAGAACAGAATGCTTTTGTTGTTGCTAGTCACAGCAGATCATACCCAAGCTAATTCTGTTTGCACTTCGCCAAAATACAAAGTTGATTCAGCTCACCCGCTGTCAAAAGCACAGTGATTGTAGCTGTGTACAACACGGACTAATGTCGGCAGGGCTGTGGAGGCCAAGTCAATGGATATTTTTAAGGCAGGGATGGATAGATTCTTGATTGTGAATCTGTGGAATTCTCTGCCACAGAAGGCAGTGGAGGCCAAAGTACTGGGTGATTTTTTTTTTAGAGATACAGTTTTCAAGAGTGAGTTAGATTTAGCTCTTTTAAGGCTAAAGGAATCAAGGGACATGGGGAGAAAGCAGGAACGGGGTACTGATTGTGGATGATCAGCCATGATCACATTGAATGGCGGTGCTGGATCGAAGGCCTGCTCCTGCACCTATTTTCTATGTTTCTATGATTAGTACGGGTGTCAGGGGTTCATAAGTTCAGGGAGCAGAATTAGGCCATTCGGCCCATCAAGTCTACTCTACCATTCAATCATGGCTGATCTATCCTTCCCTCTCAACCCCATTATCCTGCCTTCTCCCCATAACCCCTGACACCCGTACTAATCAAGAATCTGTCAATCTCCACCTTAAAAATATCCATTGACTTCCACAGCCTTCTGTGGCAATGAATTCCACACATTCAACACCTGCTGACCAAAGAAATTCCTCCTCATCTCCTTTCTAAAGATACGTCTTTTTATTCTGAGGCTGTGACCTCTAGTCCTAGACTCTCCCACTAGTGGAAACATCCTCTCCACATCCACTCTATCCAGGCCTTTCACTATTCAGTACGTTTTAACGAGGTCCCCCCTCACCCTTCTAAACTCCAGCGAGTCGGGCCAAATCATATGTTAGTTCTACATAATAAGTCAATACAAACTTTAGACTTCCGAGATACAACATGGAAACAGGTCCTTCAGCCCACCGAGTCCGCGCCAACCAGCCAACCAACCAGTACATTAGCTCAATGCTACACACCAGAGATGATTCACAACTTACAGAAACCAATAAGCCTACAAACCTAGAATCAAAGCACAGCAGATACTGGTTTATAGCCAAAATAGACACAAAGTGCTAGAGTGACGCAGCGGCTCAGCAGGTTACAGGGCGAAGGCAGGAGAATGGGGATCATAGGGAGAGATAGATCAGCTAATGTAGTGTAAGAAAATAACTGCAGATGCTGGTACAAATCAAAGGTATTTATTCACAAAATGCTGGAGTAACTCAGCAGGTCAGGCAGCATCTCAGGAGAGAAGGAATGGGCGACGTTTTGGGTCGAGACCCTTCTCCAGACTGATGTCAGGAAGGATATAGGTGGAGACAGGAAGACAGTGGAAGATCTGGGAAGGGGGAGGGGAAGAGAGGGACAGAGGAACTATCTAAAGTTGGAGAAGTCAATGTTCATACCACTGGGCTGCAAGCTGCCAAGATCAGCCAAGACTGAATGGCGGAGTAGACTTGACGGGCCGAATGGCCCAATCCTGCTCCTAAACTTATGGCCTTTTGAACGTTGTGCGCCCACTCATTTCCATCGTTCAAGTGAGCAACAGCACAACAGGTCGGCACAGTAACGCAGCGGGTAGAACCACTGCCTTAGAGCGCCAGAGTTCAGTTTAGCGATACAGCGCGGAAACAGGCCAATTCGGCCCACCGAGTCCGCGCCGACCAGCGATCCCCACACACTAGCACTATCCTACACAAACCAAGTACAATTTACATTTATACCAAGCCAATTAACCTACAAATCTGCACATCTTTGGAGTGTGGGGGGAAACCGTAGATCTCGGAGAAAATCCACACGGTCATGGGGAGAACGTACAAACTCCGTACAGACGGCGCCCATAGTCGGGATGGAACCCGGGTCTCCAGCGCTGTAAGGCAGTAGCTCTACCGCTGCGCCACCGTGCCGCCCAAATCTTGAATTTGTATGCATCGGAGTATTTTACGACCCGGTGAGAATTTTTTTGTTCATTCATAGTTAAGCTCGTGCGTTTGATTGTTCTCGAGCAATCTAATCAAGGAAGGAAGCAATCCACAAATCGTTGTCTGCAATCGTAAGTAATGCATCAGCGCTCCTGGCAGTGAGCCCGCAATACACAAGGTCACATAAAGCAACACTCTCTGAAGCCTGCAGACCCATTAGTATTGAGGATAGACACAAAATGCTGGAGTAACTCAGCGGGACAGGCAGCATCTGTGGAGAGAAGGGATGGGTGACGTTTCAGGTCGAGACCCTTCTTCAGACTGAGAGTCAGAAACGACAGATATGGAAGGGTAAGGTGTGAAAACTCGGGATCAAAGGGGACGAAGCTCAAGGGAAATGTAGAATGGTTCATTGTTAGCATGGGGAAGGTGACAATGAAGCATACATAGATAACTTTTGAAGAAGGGTCTCGACCCGAAACGTCACCCATTCCTTCTCTCCTGAGATGCTGTCTGACCTGCTGAGTTACTCCAGCATTTTGTGAGTAAATACCTTAGATAGTTCCTCTGTCCCTCTTTTCCCCTCCCCCTTCCCAGGTCTCCCTCTATCTTCCTGTCTCCACCTATATCCTTCCTTTGTCCCGCCCCCCTGACATCAGTCAGAAGAAGGGTCTCGACCCCGAAACGTCACCCATTCCTTCTCTCCTGAGATGCTGCCTGACCTGCTGAGTTACTCCAGCATTTTGTGACATAAATACCTTTGATTTGTACCAGCATCTGCAGTTATTTTCTTACAAAGATAACATTAAATCAGGAGGGCAGACAGGCTGGTCAGAGAACTAGGATGGGGGAGGGATGGGGAGAAAGGGAAAACAAGGGTTACTGGAAGTTGGAGAAGTCAATATTCATACCGCTGGGGATAGACATAATATGCTGGAGTAACTCAGCGGGACAGGCAGCATCTCTGGGTAGAAGGAATGGGTGACGTTTTGGGTCGAGACCCTTCTTCAGACTGTGTCAGGGGAAAGGGAGACTGAGATAAGGAAGGGAAAGTTGGGAAAACTAGAGATCAAAGGGGAGACAGCACAAGGAAAATGCAGAACAGATCACTGAAGATAGACACAAAATGGTGGAGTAACTCAGTGGGACAGGCAGCACCTCAGGATAGAAGGAATGAGTGTTTCAGGTCAAGAACCTTCTTCAGACTAGATTTTGCTGAGGGGAAAGTGACAGTAAAATGTAATCAGGAGAACAGTCAGACTGCTTTGAGAACTAGGGTGGGGGGGGAGGGATAGAGAGAGGGAAAGCAAGGGTTACTTAAAGTTAGAGGTCAATATTCATACCACAAAGGGTGCAAGCTGTCCCAGCGAAAAACGAGGTGCTGCATTAATATTATTTTCTATGTGAACCAGTAGATAGGGATAATTCCCAGATTTAAAATAAAATAACTTCTCTGCCATTGAGCAAAGGGAATTTATTTATAATCCGTACAAATTCAGAGTATTAACACATTCTATCCTGCATTTGCAAAGGATTAATCTTCCAGCTAAACATCCCAGCACAAATCTGCCCGGTTGCAGAGTACTATTCATAGAACACAACACTGCTGTTCAGAACAATCTTTTAGGAATTTAATAATGCACATCAACGAAGGCAGTGGTAGAGTTGCTGTCTTGCAGCACTTGCAGCGCCACAGACCCGGGCTCCATCCCGACTACGGGCGCCGTCTGTACGGAGTTTGTACATTCTCCCCGTGACCTGCATGGGTGTCTCCGAGATCTTCGGTTTCCCCCCACAATCCAAAGACGTAGGGGTTAGTAGGTTAATTGGCTTGGTATGATTGTAAATTGTCCCTCGTGTGCGTAGGCTAGTGTTAGTGTGCGGGGATCGCTGGTCAGCAGGGAATCTGCGGGCAGAAGGGACTATTTCCGCACTGTATCTCCAAACTAAACTAAACCTCTCCCCCCAACTCTCCCCCCCCCCCCCCCCCCCCCCCTCTGGAGACAGGCAGCATCTCTGGAGAGAAGGAATGGGTGACGTTTTAGGTCGAGACCCTTCTTCAGACTTAAGGTTTCTCTGCCTGGTATTATCTGATCTGATTGGATAGCATGGCAAAGATTTTCACTGTACCCCGGTACACGTGACAATAATAAACCTAAACCTAATCCACACAGAAGATACAATACATTTTTAGTTTAGTTTAGCAATACAGCATTGAAACAAGCCCTTCAGCCTACCGAGTCCACACTGACCAACGATCGCCTGTCCACTAGCACTATCCTGCATATTAGGGGCAATTTACAGAAGCCAATCAACCTACAAACCTGTACGTCTTTGGAATGTGGGAGGAAACCGGAGCACCCGGAGAAAACCATGGGGGAAAATGTACAAACTCCGTACGGACAGCACCCGTAGTCAGGATGGAACCCGGGTCTCTGGCACTGTGAGGTAGCGATTCTACCGCTGCGCCACAGTGCGTGCCGCCCCCAAAAGTGCGAATTTCTTCAACGTTACAATATTCTCACATCATCACAAATGAAGCAATCAGCATTACGCGTTAATATCAGCAGCAAATACCAATTCAAACTAGAAAATTATCTGCCAACTTTAATTAAACATAAGAGACACGGAACTAAATAATATTTGAAATGCTTCAATTTATAGCATCAATCCTAAAAATATCATACTCGGTTTTGGTAAAGCAAGAGATAAACAAATATCACGTCAAAATGAACTGAGAAACTTCTGCATTACTGCCAGCACTTATATAATAAAATTCAAAACTGCCCATTAAGAAAATACTTTAAATAACATTTTTTCCTGGAATGGAAATGTCAAAGACTAGAGGTCTCTACCTAGCCTTATGGTTAGAGAGGCAAAGTTTGTTCCCAATGTTGGGGGAGTCCAGAACCAGGGGACACAGTTTAAGAATAAAGGCTAGGCCATCTAGGACTGAGATGAGGAAAAACCTTTTCACCCAAGGAGTTGTGAATCTGTGGAATTCTCTGCCACAGAAGGCAATGGAGGCCAATTCACTGGATGTTTTCAAGAGAGAGTTAGATATAGCTCTTAGGGCTAAAGGAATAAAGGGATGTGGGGAGAAGGCAGGAACGAGGTACTGATTTTGGATGTTCAGCCATGATCATGTTGAATAGCAGTGCTGGCTCGAAGGGCCAAATGGCCTACTCTGCACCTATTTTCTACGTTTCAAGGAGATGCGTGGAACAAGTTGTTTTCCCCCCACAGAGAGTAGCGGTAGGCAGATATGATGTTGGTGGTGAAGAGTCTTTTGGATTGGCCCATGTATATGCAGGGAATGGAGAGGTATGGATCAGGTGCAGGCAGAGTTCATAAGTTCTAGGAGCAGAATTAGGCCATTCGGCCCATCAAGTCTACTCCGCCACCCAATCCTGGCTGATCTATCTTTCCCTCTCAGCCCCATTCTCCTACCTTCTCCCCACAACCCCTGACACCCGCACTAATCAATAATCAGAGATTAGGTTAGAAACACGGATCTGCAGATGCCAGTTTATAGGAAAGATAGACACAAAATGCTAGAGTTACTTGATTAGTACGGTGTCAGGGATTATGGAGAGAAGGCAGGTGAATGGGGTGAGGAGGGAGAGATAGATCAGCCATGATTGAATGGCGGCGTAAACTTGAGGGGCCGAATGCCCCAATTCTGCTCCTATCTCTTATGACCTTATGATCTTACTCAGCGGGTCAGGCAGCATCTCTGGAGAAAAAGGTCGGACAACATTTCAGGTCGAGACTTTTCTTCAGACTTGTTTACCTTGGATTAGTTCAAATTAGTTTACCTTCGGATTATGTTTGGCACGGACATTGTGGGCCGAAGGGCCTGTCCTATGCTGTACAGTTCTATGGTCTATGTGTACACCTCTGTGGAATAGAATACTTCCACATAGAAAGGTCAGCAATCTGTACATGTTCAAGTATTAACCAAGTATATTCTATGAAACTGTGCATATCTGCACCTTTGATTTTCTCTCCAAAATTTAAAGTTGATAGTGAGGGTCTGGGTAGAATTCATTTGATGTACGTATAAATTTCAAATTCTTTTTTAAAATCCCAATGCATAGCAAATACTACACCATTGGGACAATTTGCAGAAGCCAATCAACCTACAAACCTGCACGGCTTTGGAATGTGGGAGGAAACCGGAGCACCCGGAGAAAACCCACATGGTCACAGGGAGGACATGCAAACTCCACAAAGACATCACCCCCGTAGTCAGGACCGAACCCTGGTCTCTGGCGCTGTAAGGCAGCAACTCTACTGGAGTTCCTCCCGCACTCTGCGTTTTGCTGAAGGTTCCAGCACCTGCAGTTCCCGAGTCTGAGTCCTATCCCTTCTCTCCAGAGATGCTGCCTGTCCCGCTGAGTTACTCCAGCATTTTGTGTCTATCTTCAGTTCCTTGTGTCCGTCATTCTAACAAACGGATCGGCTTAAAAATAAAATTCCACGTTAAAGTTTGCAACGGAACCAATAAATCTCTGCAAAGAATGAAAAATATGTAATATAGGCGCCAACAAAAAGTCAGACTGTGTCATTAGCTTGTAATTTGAAGCACAGGGTGGCAAAGTGGCACAGTGGTAGGGTTGCTGCCTGACACGCATCAATTCTGTTGGTACAAGTTTCACGCATCAATTCCGTTGGTACAAGTTAAAAAATGTTTCATCGCTCAGGAAATATATGTCCGACTTGATAAACCTATTTATGGTTTACCAAATATTTATGGTATCGCATCTCAATATATATAAACAAAAGCCCAAAGGAAAAATAAATTGCCCTACAACTGATTCTACTTGGCATTCATGTGGAAAGCCAACTTTTGTCATGTGCCAGGGAGATTCGACAATTCACTGCTCGAATGAAAGTATGATCAATGGTAAATTGTATTTTAAAACCACAAGCACCTTGGTGCAGCGGTAGAGTTGCTGCCTTACATTGTCAGAGACTCAGGTTCGATCCCGACTACAGGTGCTGTCTGTACGGAGTTTATACGTTCTCCCCGTGACCTGCGCGGGTTTTCCCCGAGATCTTCAGTTTCCACCCACACTCCAAAGACGTACAGGTTTGTAGGTTAATTGGCTTGGTATAAATGCAAATTGTCCCTAGTGTGTGTCGGATAGTGTTAATGTGCGGGGGTCGCTGGGCGGCGCGGACTCAATGGGCCGAAGGGCCTGTTTCCGTGCTATATCTCTAAACTAAACACCCGTCACTAAATCACAAAAGACAAAAAATGCTGGAGTAACTCAGCATCTCTAGAGAGAAGGTATGGGTGACGTTACGGATTGAGATCCTTCTGCAGACAGAGTCCGTCCGGTATGAAGGGGACATAGAGATATGAAAGGGTAAGGTGTGAAAACACAGATCAAAGGGGACAATGTTCAAGGAAATGTAGGAGACATTGTTAGCTGTGGAGAAGATGACAACAAGGCACACAATCAGTAATATTTAATCAGGAGGACAGTGGATCTAGTCGGAGAACTAGGATGGAGATGAGGAATTTCTTTAGTCAGAGGGTGTTCATTGCCACAGAAGGCTGTGGAGGCCGTCAATGGACATTGTTAAGGCAGGGAGAGATTGATTCTCGATTTGTACGGGTGTCAAGGGTGTCATGACTTATGGGGAGAAGGCAGGAGAATGGGGTTAGGGGGAGAGATAGATCAGCCATGATTGAATGGCGGAGTAGACTCGATGGGCCAAATGGCCTAATTCTGCTCCTATCACATGACTTTATGGGGGAGGATGAGAGATTCCTTCTCTCCAGAGATGCTGCCTGTCCCGCTGAGTGAGTGACTCCAGCATTTTGTGTCTATCTTCAGTATAACCAGTATCTGCAGTTCCTCCCTACACACTAAATCAAAAGAGTTACTTCAGCCACGTTAAATAATAATCAAGTTTAAGAGATGACTGGCTGCAGAAATGGAGTCCACAAATTATTCTTAAACTTGTTGAAGAAAGTACAGCCAGTTACTCACCTCCTGTGAAATCACTGTGTCCAAAATGCGATCAAAAGAATATAGGAAGATTTATCTGTCTGGAATGTAGTGTTCATTCTGAAGACGTGCACAGTATTGAAAACTAGACACAAAATGCTGGAGTAACTCAGTGGGTCAGGCAGCATCTCTGGAGAACATGGACACAGAGTGCTGGAGTAACTCAGTGGGTCAGGCAGCATCTCTGGAGAAAAGGAACAGGTGATGTTTCGGGTCGGGTCCATTCCTCAGACTGAAAGTCTGATCCTTCTCAGTCCGAAGAAGGGTTCCGACCCGAAACGTCACCTATTCCTTTTCTCCAGAGATGCTGCCTGACCTGCTGAGTTACTCCAGCCTTTTGTCTCTATCTTCGGAATAAACCAACATCACCAGTTCTTTCCTACACAGCATTGAAAGATTGGGAATGCAAATTTGTGAGGTGTTCCATATCTTTTAGGGAGCGGCACGGTGGCGCAGCGGTAAAGTTGCTGCCTCTCAGCGCCAGAGACCCAGGTTCCATCAGAATAATGTACGGCCTGGATAGAGTAGATGTGACGTGGATGTTTCCACTAGTGGGAGACTCCAGGACTAGAGGTGATAGCCTCAGATTTAAAGGACGTTCTTTTAGGAAGGAGATGAGGAGACATTTCTTTAGTTAGAGGGTGGTGAATTCTCTTGCCACAGAAGGCTGTGGAGGCCGTTAGTGGATATTTTTAAGGCAGAGATAGATGGATTCATGATTAGTACGGGTGTCAGGGGTTATGGGGAGAAGGCAGGAGAATGGCGGCACGGTAGCGGCACGGTAGCGCAGCGGTAGAGTTGCTGCTTTACAGCGAATGCAGCGCCGGAGACTCAGGTTCGATCCTGACTACGGGTGCTGCACTGTAAGGAGTTTGTACGTTCTCCCCGTGACCTGCGTGGGTTTTCTCCGAGATCTTCGGTTTCCTCCCACACTCCAAAGACGTACAGGTATGTAGGTTAATTGGCTGGGTAAATGTAAAAAATTGTCCCTAGTGGGTGTAGGATAGTGTTAATGTACGGGGATCGCTGGGCGGCACGGACTTGGTGGGCCGAAAAGGCCTGTTTCCGGCTGTATATATATGATAATGGAGTTTGGAGGGAGAGATAGATCTTAATCGAATGGCGGAGTAGACTTGATGGGCCGAATTGCCTAATTCTCCTCCCATCACTTATGACCTTATGATCCTGTATCTGTACACTGCGGGCAGCTTGATTGTAACCATGTATTGTATTTTTGCTGACTGGATATAGCACGCAACAAAAAAGCTTTTCACTAAGTCTACCCTTATCACTCATGACCAAATGAATCTGGAAAGCCATCAACTCAGTACTTTAATTTTTCCACATCGCTCCCAATAATCCCGACAGCGCTCTTGTTTTCGCTTAGACATAGAAACTAGGTGCAGGAGTAGGCCATTCGGCCCTTTGAGCCACCACCGTCATTCAATATGATCGTGGCTGATCATCCAAAATCAGAACCCAGTTCCTGATTTTTCCCAATATTCCTTGATTCCGTTAGCCCCAAGAGCTAAATCTAACTCTCTCTTGAAAACATCCAGTGAATTGGCCTCCACTGCCTTCTGTGGCAGAGAATTCCACAGATTCACAACTCTCTGGGTGAAAAAGTTTTTCCTCATCTCAGTCCTAAATGGCCTACGCCTTATTCTTAAACTGTGACCCCTGGTTCTGGACTCCCCCAACATCGGGAACATTTTTCCTGCATCTGGCCTGTCCAATCCTCTAAGAATTTTATATGTTGCTATAAGATCCCCTCTCATCCTTCTAAATTCCAGCGAATACAAGCCCAGTCGACCCATTCTTCCCACTCTAAGACACGGCGCTGGAAAAATTTCCCACAATGATCTGACAATTTTTTCCATCCAGCCAGAGTGTCTGGAATGGTTCCACTTAATTACTCTAAAACAAATAGCATATGTTATCACAAGTGGTGTTGCGAGTTCCCAGACTAAAAGTATTTTTATAGCGCACGGCTTCAAAAGGCGACACTTTCAGAGTCACTGGTAAGGAATCTGGAAAGCCACCCAGAGAGATCACAATATATTTAGGAATATTTGCTAGACTGAAAAAAAAATTCTGACGGTTTTCAGGCAACTTCATTTGTTAGTTTAGTTCAGGGGAACAACGTGGAAACAGGCCCTTCCAGCCACCGGATTGTAAATTGTCCCCAGTGTGTGCGTGTGTGTGGCATCGTGTTAGTGCACGACGATCGCTGGTCGGCACGGACTCGGTGGGTTGAAGGGCCTGTAAATATTACTCAATCGCTGAACTAAACTAAACTTTAGAGATACAGCGCAGAAACTTTTATAACCCCAGAAACTAAATTTTTGTCTACACTATAGTAACTTATTAACTTTATTTATATGCTGTAACTGTAATTCTTTTTTGTGCACAATCCGCAGGCATTGCCACTTTCATTTCACTGCACATCGTGTATGTGTATGTGACAAATAAATTTGACTTGACTTGACTTGACTTGACTTCGGCCCACCGAGTTTGCGCCGACCAGCGATCCCCGCACACTAGCACTATCTTACACACACTAGGGACAATTTACAATTTTACTGAAGCCAATTAACCTACAAACCTGTATGTCTTTGGAGTGTGTGGGGAAACCGGAGCACCCGGAGAAGACCCACGCGGGTCACGGGGAGAACGTACAAATAGGACCTGTCGTCAGGATCGAACCGGGGGTCTCTGGCGCTGTAAGGCATCAACTCGACCACTGCGCCGGGCCTGTTTCCATGCCTTCTATTGCATACACTAAGTCTCAAACATTACCACTGAGTTACTCCAGCACTTTGTGTCCTTTTGTTAGTAACCAGCATCTGCAGTTCCTTGTTCCTACATTCTTTGATTTGGTCATATAGGGAGACAGGGTGAAGCGGAGGAAACCTAGCCTGGGGTGAACGTTAGTGAGGTCGGTCAGGAACAACTACCATGGTCTCATGTTACAGACAGTCTGGGTTCTGAAGGATTTCACGTTACTGCCCCCGGCTTCAACACTCCGTAATTTGATTCTCTTAAAAAAGTGTGCAATCAAAACAGGTTTAGGTTTATAACTGCCACGTGTGCAGAGGTACAGTGAAAAGCTTGCTTTTGCATGCTATCCAAACAAGTACGACAGGTTCGTTTAGGGATACAGGCGCGTCAGTCCGAGTCCGCGCCGACCAGCGATCCCCGCACCTTGACGCTACCCGACACACACGAGAGACACAATTTACAATCTTACCAAGCCAATTAACCTACAACCCTTCACGTCTTTGAAATGTGGTAGGAAATCCCTGGAGATCCCGGAGAAGACCCACGCAGGTCACGGGGAGAACGCACAAACTCCGTACAGACAGCACCCATAGTGAGGATCAAACCCAGGTCTCTGCCACTCAGCATCTCTACAACTGCACCACCTTCTACACATAATACTGTACATAAACACAATCAAGTCAAACTCAAGCACAATAGGTAGAGCTAAGTGGAAGATACAGAGTGCAGAATATAGTTCTCAGCATTGTAGCGCACCAGTTCCACAGACAAAGTCCAATGTCCGCAATGGGGTAGAGGTGAATCGGACAGTACCCTAGCTTATGGAGGGGCCGTTCAGAAGCCTGATAACAGAGGGGAAGAAGCTGTTCCTGAGTCTGGTGGTGCGTGCTTTCAAACTCCTGCACCTTCTGCCAAACTTTGACAATGGAATTTAAAAAATAACAAAACAATTGAGCTGTCAGCATCTTTTAAAACAATATGCCTCAAAATCCATTGGAGCCTTTTGACATAGAATTTTTTTTTTTTTTAAACTATTCAAGTCTTGCGTTTAGTAATCAAAGAAGAGCTCTCTTTCAGAGACACCAGGAACTGCAGGGAAGGTGAAATGGAGTCTTGAGAAAAATCACAAAGTGCTGGAGGAACTCAGCAGGTCCAGCAACAGCTGTGGAGGGAATGGAGGGGGCAAACATTTGGAGTCGGGGCCCTTCTTCAGATTTAAGAGCAGGGTCACATCCAGGAAACTAAAGACAAGGACCTGCAGATGCCAGAATCTTGAGGACAAAAAAAAACACAAAGTGCTGGAGTAATTCAGCGGAGCAGGCAGCATCTCTGGAGATTTTTAGATTTTGATTTAGAGATACAGATTTAGATTTAGAGATACAGCGCGGAAACAGGCCCTTCGGCCCACTAAGTCCGCGCCGCCCAGCGATCTCCGCACATTAACACTATCCTCCACCCTCTAGGGACAATTTTTACATTTACCCAGTCAATTAACCTACATACCTGTACGTCTTTGGAGTGAGGGAGGAAACCGAAGATCTCGGGGAAAACCCACGCAGGTCACGGGGAGAACGTACAGACTCCGTACAGTACGGCGCCCGTAGTCAGGATCGAACCCGAGTCTCCGGCGCTGCATTCGCTGTAAGGCAGCAACTCTACCTCCGCGCCACCGTGCCACCCTGAGAACGTGGACAGTGTCGGGTCCCTTCTTCAAACTGATTGTAGTGCATGGGTGATAAAGCTGGGAGATAGGTGGGGGTGGGAGAAAGACTGGCAAGTGATGGGTGGATACAGGTGATGGGGTGGGGGGGGGGGGGTGATTGTTATTTCTGGCCTTTGTCTACCCAACTACAAAAAGAGACAAATGGGTGTTGGATCAGAGCAATAAAATGTAAAGCCAGAGGGAGGGATATAGGTGGACACTAGCGTTGAGAGGTGGTGGGGGAGAATTGAGGGGTAGAGACGGCATGGTGGCGCAGCGGTAGAGTCGCTGCCTTCCAGCACCAGAGACCTGGGTTGGATCCTGACTACGGGTACGGTCTGTACGCAGTTTGTACGTTCTCCGCATGAGTTTTCTGTGTGCTCCGGTTTCCTCCCACACTCCAAAGGCGTACAGGTTTGTAGGTTGATTGGCGTTGGTAAAAATGTAACTTGTCCCTAGTGTGTGTGGGACAGTGTTAATGTGCGGGGATCATCGCTGGTCGGCGCCGACTCGGTGGGCCGAAGAGACTGTTTCTGCACTGAATCTCTAAACTCAACTAGACTAAAATGAGTGTGTACCAGCGTGTAATACTTTTACTCGACCCAAGATTGTGCTTAAGTATAGTAATATTTTACTCAACTGTATGCAAAATAAGAATTTCACTGTACCTCGTTACATGTGACAATAAAGAACCATTGAAGATTGAGAAAAGGGAAGGGGGGAGTGCTTGTTCAATAGTTAGCCCAAATTGGAGAATTCTTCGGACATCGACAATCATGGCCGCCAACTGCCACATAACTCCATCCCGAGGGATACCGATGACCACTACATGTCTACACTATAGTTTAGTTTGGTTTAGAGATACAGCGCGGAAACAGGCCCTTCGGCCCACAGTCTCCTCACCGACCAGCGATCCCCGCACATTAACGCTACCCAGCACACACTAGGGACAATTTAACTTAAAAAAAAAAAAAATAGCAAGCCAATTAACCTACAAACCTGTACGTCTTTGGAGTGTGGGAGGAAACCAAAGATCTCGGAGAAAACCCACGCAGGTCACGGGGAGAACGTACAAACTCCGTACAGACAGCGCCCGTAGTGAGGATCGAACTCGGGTCTCTGGCGCTGTGAGGCGGTAGGTCTACAAACGTGCAGAGAAGATTTACGAGGTCGTTTCCAGACCTCGAGGGTCTGAGCTGCAGGGAGAGGTTGAGTAGGCTGGGACTCTATTCCATGGAGCGCAGGAGGATGAGGAGCGATCTTATAGAGGTGTATAAAATCATGAGAGGAACAGATCGGGTAGATGCACAGAGTCTCTTGCCTGGATACGGTGAATACGGATACGGATACGGATACCAGAGGACATAGGTTTAAGGTGAAGGGGAAAAGATTTAATAGGAACCTGAGGGGTAACCTTTCCACATAAAGGGTGGTGGGTGTATGGAACGAGCTGCCAGAGGAGGTAGTTGAGGCTGGGACTACCGCAACATTTAAGAAACAGTTAGACAGAGACATGGATAGGACAGGTCTGGAGGGATATGAGCCAAACGCAGACAGGTGGGACTAGTGTAGATGGGGCATCTTGGTTGGCATGGGCACGATGGGCCGAAGGGCCTCTATCCATGCTGTATGACTATAACAGCATTTAAAGGACACTTGGACAGGTACATGTATAGGAAAGGTTAAGATGGATGTGGGCCAAATGCAAGTGGGGCGAGTGTAGATGGGCATCTTGGTTGGCATGGAGGAGTTGGGCCGAAGGGCCTGTTTTGTGACTCCATGACTATGATATTGAATGTTCATTGTAATGAAGGTGTCGGAAACTTGCAGGAATTTCATGGGGAGGAACAAAAAGGAATTGTATCTCTGGGGAAGTTGAAACAAGACTTACACAGAAACATAGAAATGAGGTGCAGGAGTAGGCCATTCAGCCCTTCGAGCCAGCTTCGAGTCAACCGTTTAATATGATCATGGCTGATCATCCAGAATCAGTGCCCCGTTCCCGCTTTCTCCCCATATCCCTTGATTCCATTAGCCCTAAGAGCTTTATCTAACACTCTCTTGAATACATTCAGTGAATCGGCCTCCACTGCCTACTGTGGCAGAGAATTCCACAGATTCACAACTCTCTGGACGAAAAAGTTTTTCCTCATCTCAGTCCTAAATGGCCTACCCCTTATTCTTAAACTGTGAGCCCTGGTTCTGGACTCCCTCAACATGGGTAACATTTTTCCTGCGTCTAGCCTCAGGGCGGCCGACTTGGGGCTACTCACTATCCCGCGGTCTAGGCTTAAGCTCAGGGGTGACCGCGCTTTTGCGGTTGCAGCTCCTAGACTGTGGAACAGCATCCCTCTCCCCATCAGAACTGCCCCCTCCATCGACTCCTTTAAGTCCAGGCTCAAAACCTATTTCTACTCCCTAGCGTTTGAGGCCCATTGAGGAGGCGCTGTGAACTGTTTTGTATGTGCGGTTATGTTTGCGTGCTACTGTATGTTTCATTTTTTCCTTAGTACCTAATCAGATGTACAGCACTTTGGTCAACGTGGGTTGTTTTTAAATGTGCTATACAAATAAAATTGACTTGACTTGACTTGACTTGACTAGCCTGTCCAATCCCTTAAGAGTTAGACAGGTACATGGATAGGGCAAGTTTGGAGGGATATGGACCATGTGCAGGCAAGTGTAGCTGGGACATGTTGGCCGGTGTGGGCAAGTTGGACCAAAGGACCTGTTTCCACTCTGTATCACTCTATGACTCTAATTTTATGTGTTCCTATAACATCCCATCTCATCCGTCTAAATTCCAGTAGCATTGTAGACTTGTAATGTGGCAGATGAACCTTGCAGGAATGAAATCAAGATACACTTTCCACGCTGTGACTCTGTGACTCTGCAGGCCCACTGCCCCGAGCCAGAATTCCTCCACAACCTCTCAGCCTGTGTCCCAAGTTGTTTCCCGGCCAACAGTTTAAAAAAAAGGCCGAATCCAATAACACTTGTCAGAACAATCACTGACCTCCGAACCGACATGCCAACTGTATTTCCTTGAAGGTATTTTGCTCAAGTGGTCTCCCCACCAGCTGTTCAGTCTCTGTGGCAACCAGCGAAAATACAGCAGCAGAGGCCTTCAGTAACAGGGCCCAAACTTTACCGGCCATGGACACAAAATGGCGGAGTAACCCAGTGGGTCAGGCAGCATCCTCGGAGAGAAGGAATGGGTGACGTTTCGGCTCGAGACCCTTCTTCAGGACGAGAGTGAGGGGAGAGGGATATGGGGTGACAAGGTGTGAAAACGACAGATCAAAGCAGACGGTGATCAAGGAAAATGTAGAACGTATCACTGTTCGCTGAGGGGGAAGGTGACAACGAGGCATACAGTGAAATTTAATCAGGAGGACAGTGAAACGTTACTGGCATCTGTGACTATCCAACCAAGAGCAAATCTTTGTCCTTTCTGCTCTTCAGTGAAGTATCACAACGCTGTTTCTATCAAATAAGTCACCAAATCAATGCACAACATAAAATGCTGGAGTAACTCAGCAAAGTGCTGGAGTAACTCGTAGGCGGGCCATGGTGGCGCAGCGGTAGAGTTGCTGCCTTACAGCGCTTGTGGCGCCAGACACCCGGGTTCGATCCCGACCACAGGCGCCGTCTGCACGGAGTTTGTACGTTCTCCCCGCGACCATGTGGGTTTTCTCCGAGATCTTCGGTTTCCCCCCACACTCCAAAGACGTACAGGCTTGTAGGTTAATTGGCTTGCTAAAAGTGTAAATTGTCCCCAGTTTGTAGGATAGGGTTGGTTAGTGTGCGGGGATCGCTGGTCGGCGCAGACTCAGTGGGCCGATGGGCCTGTTTCCGCGCTGTATCGCTACACTAAACTAAACTCAGCAAAATGCTGGAGCAACTCAGCGGGCCCGGCAGCAGCAACTCAGCGGTATGGATATTGATTTCTCTAACTTTCAAGTGACCCTTGCATCCCCTCTCTCTCCGTCCCTCCCCCACCCAGGTCATTGTACAAGTTTCAAAGCCGCCTTGTCGAGTCTCATTGTCTGTAACTCATTTTCACCTCGGCCACAGCAAACAATGGCCTGTTTCCTTCATCACAGTTACTGTTTTGCATATCTTTCATTTCTTTGTTCTATATCTCTCTATTTCACCATCTATATCTCTCATTTCCCTTTCCCCTGACTCTCAGTCTGAAGAAGAGTGTTGACCAGAAACGTCACCTATTGCTTCTCTCCTGAGATGCTGTCTGACCTGCTGAGTTACTCCAGCTTTTTGTGTCTAGCATCTCTGGAGAACATGGTGAAGGGGGGGTTTAAAATGGCGGATATCCACAATCCCCCCCCCCCCCCCCCCCTTCAATGATTCAATTCAATGGTACTCTATTGCCATGTGTACTTCTTTGCTTTGACGTACAGTGAAATTCTTTGCTTTTTTGCAGTTAATACACAAAGTACACAGAAGAGTGGCGCTAAGTGTCTGGTGCCGACAAAGTTACATAAGAGTTATGTTGGTCCCTCTTCATTCTCGTTCCCCCCCCCTTCCCCCCCACACACAAAGGGTGGTGGGTGTATGGAACGAGCTGCCAGAGGAGGTAGTTGAGGCAGGGACTATCCCAACATTTAAGAGACAATTACACAGGTACATGGATAGGACAGGTTTGGAGGGAAACACGGGCTAGTCTAGATGGGACATGTTGGTCGACATGGGCAAGTTCATAAGAGATCGGAGCAGAATTAGGACATTCGGCCTATCAAGTCATCTCCATTAACAACTGTAAATCCCCCACCGCTCCCCTCCCCCCCCCCAAGGTGTCCCCCAAGGCTCAGTCCTTGGCCCCCTCCTCTTCATCCTCTACCTGTTCCCCCTTGGTCAATTAATCCGCCGTCATGGTCTCAACTTCCACTGCTTCGCCGATGATATCCAGCTCCTCATCTCCACCAAGTCAATCTCCCCCACCACACACTCTACACTGACAAACTGCATCACTGAAATAAAATCTTGGCTTCAATCAAATTTCCTCAAACTCAATTGCAACAAATCTGAAATCATCATCATTGGTCCAAAAACGCTCACCAAATCCACCCAAAACTTCATCCTCAACATTGATGGTCTCCCAGTATCCACCTCACCTCACATCCGGAATCTTGGAATCATCTTTGATCAAACCCTCTCCTTCGACAAACACATCAAACACATCACAAAGACAGCCTTCTTCCACCTCAAAAACATTGCCCGTCTCCGTCCATCCCTCTCCTCCACAGCTGCAGAAACCCTCATCCACGCCTTCATCACCTCCCGTCTGGACTACTGCAACAGCCTCCTCTATGGCGCACCCTCAAAAATCATCAGTAAACTTCAATACATTCAAAACTCCGCTGCCCGTCTACTCACCCACACCCCGATCCGTGACCATATCACCCCCGTCCTTTACAAACTCCACTGGCTCCCCATCCCCCAGAGAATCCAGTACAAAATCCTCCTCATAACCTACAAAGCCCTCCATAACCTGGCCCCATCCTACCTGACCGACCTCCTCCACAGGCACACTCCCACCTGCACCCTCCGCTCTGCTGCTGCCAATCTCCTATCCCCCCACATCCGGACCAAACTCAGATCCTGGGGGGACAGGGCTTTCTCCATCGCTGCTCCCACCCTATGGAACTCACTACCCCAAACCGTTAGAGACTCCTCCACACTCACCACATTCAAAACATCGCTGAAGTCTCACCTGTTCAGTACTGCCTTCAACCATTGAAGGTCACCTCACCTTCTGTCTCCTTTCTCTGTTCGTTTACTTATTTACTTATTTATCTATTTATTCATTTCCCTATGTTCTCTAAATCTCTGTAAAGCGTCTTTGAGTATATGAAAAGCGCTATATAAATAAAATGCATTATTATTATTATTATTAAGTCTACTCCGCCATTCAACCATGACTGATCTATCTCTCCCTCCTAACCCTATTCTCCTGCCTTCTCTCCGTAACCTCTGACACCCGTACTGATCAAGAATCTATCTATCTCTGCCTTAAAAATATCCACTGACTTGGCCTCCACAGCCTTCTGTGGCAAAGAATTCCACAGATTTACCACTCGTAAGTTGGGCCGAAAGAGCCTGTTTCCGCGCTGTATCTCTAAACTAAACTATCCATGGCGAAATTAGATTCTTGGGAGGTGGTTTTGGAGGAGAGGATGCTCCTCAAACTGCGGAGCATCCTGGACAATACAGCTCACCCCCTCCATGACACACTGGTCAACCTGAGGAGCACCTTCAGCAACAGACTGGTCCCACCGAGATGCAGCACAGAACGCCACAGGAGATCATTCTTCCCTGTGGCTATCAAACTGTACAACTCCTCCCCCTTCTATCGTGGGGTAGACTCACTACCCCTCCCCCCCAATCTTTGCACATCCCCAATACTTTCCACTCGTCACTTTAATTTCATGTTTATGGGAGTGATAATAGATCATAAACTCTGTTGGAAACCTCACGTAAAACATATCAAATCAAAACTGTCTAAATCCATTGCAGTACTGCACAAAACTAAGGTCATCTTGAATCAAAATTCACTATTTACGTTATATTGCTCACTCATTATTCCATATATTACATACTGTAGAAGTATGGGGGAACAAAACTAGCACTAATTCAATCTTTATATTGCAAAAAAAGAGCTATAAGAATTGTCAATAAGGCTGGTTATAATGACCCAACCAACCCATTATTTATGAAATCATATGCCCTAAAATTTATGGACCTAGTAAAATTTATGGACCTAGTAAGGAGTTTGTACGTTCTCCCCGTGACCTGCGTGGGTTTTCTCCGAGATCTTCGGTTTCCTCCCACACTCCAAAGACGTACAGGTATGTAGGTTAATTGGCTGGGTAAAATGTTGTTTTGTTTTTTTTATAATTTTTTAATTAAAAAAAATTGTCCCTAGTGGGTGTAGGATAGTGTTAATGTGCGGGGATCGCTGGGCGGCACGGACTTGGAGGGCCGAAAAGGCCTGTTTCCGGCTGTATATATATGATATGATATATGATAAAACTCTACAAATAATGTTTAGAGCAAGAGAAAGAACACTTCCTGATTGCATCCAATGTTTGTTTTCAGTGAAGGAGAAGTGAAGGGGGAAATTATATATTTGAAAAAATGAGGGCAAGAACAAATGCGAAAAATAGATGTGCAACTGTTAAAGGGGTCAACTTATGGAATAGTTGCAACAATGAATTAAAAGAGTATAGTAATATGTGTAAATTCAAGAAAATGTTCAAAAATATTATAGTTGAAAGATACAAAATGTGTGATCAGCACCGAGAAATGACAGCCATGATGGTTCTTGACTATATTTGTGTTTCTTTCTATATTTTGTTTATCTGCTTCTGACCTATGATGTTGTGGTTTAAAAATATATATATTTTGTTAAGTATTAAGGGTAAGCATAATAAGCTTTGGCTTCTGCCTACACCTTTATTTTTTTCGGTCAGAAAATATGTGTGATTATATTGTTTTATTTTTTGATACAATGTTTTTTTGCACTATTTAACTTTCACAACTGTATGGTCAATCTGTTGTATTGTATTGACTGGGAAAAAATAAATAAATAAATACATACGGCACGGTGGCGCAGCGGTAGAGTTGCTGCTTTACAGCGAATGCAGCGCCGGAGACTCAGGTTCGATCCTGACTACGGGTGCTGCACTGTAAGGAGTTTGTACGTTCTCCCCGTGACCTGCGTGGGTTTTATCCGAGATCTTTGGTTTCCTCCCACACTCCAAAGACGTACAGGTATGTAGGTTAATTGGCTGGGTAAATGTAAAAATTGTCCCTAGTGGGTGTAGGAGAGTGTTAATGTACGGGGATCGCTGGGCGGCACGGACTTGGAGGGCCGAAAAGGCCTGTTTCCGGCTGTATATATATGATATGATATGATATGATACATAAATAAGAAGAAATGTCATGTTTCATGTATTTTGTGTTTTTATGACTGTTGGCAGATCAATTTCCTTCCTGGGATAAATAAAGTTCTATGGTATCATATGTTCTCCACAGATGCTGCCCGACCAGCTTTTTTTATTTTGAGATAGTGAGGAAACAGGTCCTTTAGCCCACCCAGTGTGTGCCAGCCAGCGATCTCCGCACACTAATGCACATCACACCACGCACACTTGGGGCAATTTACATTTGCACCAAGCCAATTAACCTACAAACCTGTACGTCTTTGTAGTGTGGGAGATCTGTGAGTAAACCCACGCACGCGGTCACGGAGAGAACGTACAAACTCCGTACAGACAGCACACGTAGTCGGGATCGAACCCGGGTCTCTGGCGCTGCAAGGCAACAACTCTACCGCCGCGCCACCATGGCCACCCGATGCACCACGTAGGAGTTCTACGTTCTGAGTAAGTTCTAAGAACCAAGTTCTGTTCCGTCCTAAGTAAGTCCCGAGTAAGTCCCCTGTCCCAAGTAAGTCCTCTGTCCCGAGTAAGTCCTCTGTCCCGAGTAAGTCCTCTGTCCCGAGTAAGTCCTCTGTCCCGAGTAAGTCCTCTGTCCCGAGTAAGTCCTCTGTCCCGAGTAAGTCCTGTCCTAAGTAAGTCCTGTCCTAAGTAGGTCCTGTCCTAAGTAGGTCCTGTCCTAAGTAAGTCCTGTCCTAAGTAAGTCCTGTCCTAAGTAAGTCCTGTCCTAAGTAAGTTCCAAGTCCTAAGTCTGAAGTAAGTCCAAAGAACCGAGGGAGAGGTTGAGTAGGCTGGGTCTCTATTCCATGGAGCGCAAGATTTTTATTTTTTTTAAAGCAAAAAGGGGGAAACAAAATCTGAAACATTTCTCGGTGGAGGAGAGCGAGTTGCGAACGACGTTCTTGCTGCGGTGCTAATGGGCAGTATGTTGGGTGGGCTGGGAGGGGGGGAGGGGACGGAAGGCAAGAGACACTCGATGCATTGTGGAGCAAATCAAAGCTGCCTTCATCCTACTCGTGTACTGTTAATATGCTGCATGTCAAACGGTCAAACTCTGAGGAATGCGCAGTTATAAATCAATAGCGGAGTAATTAGATTAACAAATTATTATGGTATGGGAAAACAAGGGCGAGGAAATGAGTCTATGAGATCAGCCAAAATGGGTTTATTTCCAACAATTATGAGCTCAGCATTCTTCCCCCAAATGCAAACCAACTGTGCCCTTTAATTCTTGTCGGTTGGTCTCAATTAAAACTAAAACTCTCCCAGCTGTTTTAATTTCAGACGGGCGGCACGGTGGCACAGCGGATAGAGCTGCTGCCTCACAGCGCCAGTAGACCCCGGTTCCATCCCGACTACGGGTGCTTGTCTGTACGGGGTTTGTACGTTCTCCCCGTGGGTTTTCTCCGGGTGCTCTGGTTTCCTCCCACACTCCAAAGGCGTGCAACACAAAACGCTGGAGTAACTTCAGCAGGCCATGCAGCATCTCTGGAGAAAAGGAACAGGTTTTCTCCGGGGATGCTACTTTGCCGGTTATAAATGTAAATTGTCCCTGGTGTGTGTTGGGATAGTGTCAGAGTGCGGGGATCGGATTGCTGGTCGGTGCGGACTCGGTGGGCTGAAGGGCCTGATTCCGTGCTGTAACTCAAAAACTAAAAAAAAAAATCAACTGTGTCTCTAATTCTTGTCAGTCTCAATTAAAAGGAAAACTATCCCAGCTGGTATAATTTCAGGGGGGTTTTGGGGGGGGGGGGGGGGGAGTTATTTAATAATCTGACTTTTGAAATGCAGATGAGGCCTGGTATTGAACCCACTGCTGAATCTGGAACCACTAACCACTAAGAGATGATAGTTGACGACAGCAAGGGCACAGATGGCCTAGATATTCGGAGGCATGCAGTGCAGTCAGACCCAAGAACATCAAAAGAAAGAACCTCATCTTTATTTCTTGGACGGGGATTAAAATATACGAGCTTTCTATGACCCAGATCAGTTAAAAAGTATAAATTGTAAACGGGCCTTTGATTTAATCCAAAGGACACCTCCTCCTGCACCTCTGCGCAGGCTCTGGAATGTGGTCACTTACTGCAGGTTTAGTTTAGTCTCGTTGAGCTGACTGTGGCGAATGGAGGCAGAGATCGGTTTAACGGCATCATGTTCAGCACGGACATTGTGGGCTGAAGGGCCTGCTCCTGTGCTGTTCAATGTTCAAAGTTTGCTTTGTTTAGTTTAGAGACACAGCGCAGAAACAGGCCCTTCGGCCCACCGAGTCCGCGCCGACCAGCGATCCCCGCACACTAACACTATCCTACACGCACTAGGGACAATTTTTACATTTCATACCAAGCCAATTAACCTACAAACCTGTACGTCTTTGGAGCGTGGGAGGAAACCGAAGATCTCGGAGAAAACCCACGCAGGTCACGGTGAGAACGTGCGACCACCATACAGACAGCACCAGTAGTCAGGATCGAACCTTGGTCTCTGGCGCTGTGAGGCAGCAACTCTACCGCTGCGCCACCTTGTATAACGATGAAGCCGACAACTAGAAGGCTTTGGCCTTGTATTCTTGACTTAAACTGCGTGGGAATCTAAAGTTAGTGCACATGAGCCCAGAGATTGTGAATGGGTTTGTTCTCCTTGTGATGCTTGTAGGATGAGCAATGGAAGATTAGATAGATTCCTAGTGGATTATTTAACATGGAAAGATGGAGTCATACAGCAGGGAAACAGGCCCTTCGGCCCAACGCGCACAACGACTAACATGTCCCATCTACACTAGTTCCACCTGCCTGGGTTTGGTCCATATCCCTCCAAACTTGTCCTATCCATGTACCTGTCTAAATGTTTCTTAAATGTTGGGATAGTCCCTGCCTCAACTACCTCCTCTGGCAGTTTGTTCCATACACCCACTGTCTTTTGTGTGAAAAAGTTACCCCTCAGATTCCAATTAAATCTTTTCACCTTCATCTTAAACCTATGTCCTCTGGTCCTCGATTCCCCTACTCTGGGCAAGAGACTCTGTGCAACTCCACCATCTATTCCTCTCATGATTTTGTACACCTCTACAAGATCACCCCTCAGCCTCCTGCGCTCCAAGGAGTCCCAGCCTGTTCATTCTCTCTCTATAGCTCAGGCACTCGAGTCCTGGCGACATCCTCGTAAATCTTTCCAGCTTGACAACATCTTTGCTCTAACGTGGTGCCCAGAACTGAAAATACTCCAAGTGCTGCCTCACCAACATCTTGCCTAACTGCAACATGACCTCCCAACTTCAAAACTCAAACAGATTGGGGCCAATACTCGTACTGTAGTAATTCTATTCAGCTGAAACTGAAACGGCCAATATTGTTAGGGGTTTTGAAGCATAAAGAAGTGTTCCACTGGTTGGGGAATACAAGAAACGGTACAGAGACTCACAACTTGGCCACAAAACAGATGGTGAGAACAGATGTTGTCAGAGGAAGGGTAACCTTTATAAATTTAAGTGCAATGAGCTTTCAAAGCCAAAATATTATATTCAATGAAGCCACAAAGAACTGCAGGTTTAAAAAAAGACACAAAGTGCTGGAGTAACTCAGCAGGTCAGGCAGCATCTCTGGAGAACATGGATTGGGTACCGATCTGAAACATCATCCATTCCAAGTTCCTGTTCTGCATGCATCCATTAAGTTACACGATGAACAAATACAATAGATCCTTGTGTGGGATGGAACTGCAGATGCTGGTTTAAATTGAAGACAGACACAAAATGCTGGAGTAACTCAGCGGGACAGGCAGCATCTCTGGAGGGATGGAATGGGTGACGTTTCGGGTCGAGACCCTTCTTCAGACCGAGAGTGAGGGGAGAAGGAGTCTAGAGTTATGGAGTGACAAGGTGTGATTGTCTATCTACAATAGACCCAACTGAAAGTCACGGCAAAGGGAAGCGAGAGATATAGACGATGGAAAAATAAGGTGGCGCAGCGGTAGAGTTGCTGCCTTACAGCACTTGCAGCGCCGGAGACCCGGGTTCGATCCCGACTACGGGCACTGTCTGTACGGAGTTTGAACGTTCACCCAGTGACCTGCGTGGATTTTCTCTGACATCTCCGGTTTCCCCCCACGCTCCAAAGACGTACAAGTTTGTAGGTTAATTGGCTTGGTATAAATGAAAATTGTCCCCAATGTGTGTAGGATAGTGTTAGTGTGCGGGGATCGCTGGTCGGTGTGGACGCGGTGGGCCGAAGGGCCTGTTTCGCGCTGTATCTGCACAGTTTAAAGACCAGGGGGCTGGCAACAGGATGATCGTAGATTCAGTCATTGTGATTGAGATACACTGGCCACGTCGCATGGTGGAAGAGCAACCGGCCTTGAGAGAAAACTAAGCACAGTGTCTCTGCTTCACTGGGATCGGCCTTCCTGTTTAGTTTGGCAGAGTCTCTGCTCGAGAGAGATGCTGCTTTGGAACCTTCCTCTCCTGAAAAGCCTCTCGCACACAATGGAATTTAAAAAAAAAACGTGAAGCAAGCTCGTGCAAGATTACTTACACATCTGCAAGCTATTTACTGAGGCCAGCGATCCGAGACCAACGAGAAGTTGTGTGATCGCTTCAGTGTAATTTTCCCACAATTACTCAGGGCCCCAAAAGACCAATTTTTGTAAATGTATTCTCCCACCCGACAAATAAGGTCACTAATTGGGCACAATGAAGGAACGCAAACTATTTAAGGATTTCCAAGCATTTCCTCCCTTTGGTGAGGTAGGTGGAACAGAACAGGAGGAATAAAGAAGGTAGACACAAAATGCTGGAGTAACTCAGCAGGCAGGACAGGCAGCATCTCCGGAGAGAAGGAATGGGTGCCATTTCGGGTCGAGACCCTTCTTCAGACCAAGAGTCAGTGGGAGAGGGAGTCACAGAGATCTGGAAGGGCAAGGTGTGAAAACGAGAGATCAAAGGGACACAGTTCAGGGAAAATGTAGAATAGCTCATTGTTAGCTTGGAGAAGCATACAAAGATAAAATTTAATCAGGACAGTCAGACTAGACGGAGAACTCGGATGGGGGAGGGATGGAGAGAGAGGGAAAGCAAGGGTTACTTGAAGTTTGAGAAGTCAAAGTTCATCCCACTGGGGTGTAAGCTGCCCAAGCAAAATACGAGGTGCTGTTCCTCCAATTTGCTCTGGGCCTCACTCTGACAGTCTGGAATTCATTGCCACAGAAGGCTGTTGAATGGATATTTTTAAGACATTTTATTAGGTTCTTGATTAGTACGGGTGTCAGGGATGATGGGGAGACGGCAGGAGAATGTGGTTGAGAGGGAAAGATAGATCAGCCATGATTGAATGCAAGAGTAGGCCTGATAGGCCGAATGGCCTAATTCTGCTCCGATAACTAATGACCGATCTTCCTATTACTGAGCCACTGAGTTTAGTTTATTGTCACGTGTACCGAGGTACAGTGAAAACCTTTGTTGCGTGCAAAGTGGAAAGGAGAACAGGAGAATTGTCAGTGGAAAGACAATACACGATTACAATCGAGCCATTTAGAGTATAGATACATGATAAGGGAATAACGTTTAGTGCAAGGTAAAGCCAGCGAATTCTGATCAAAGATAGTCCAAGTGTCACCGATGAGGTAGATAGTAGTTCAGGACTGCTCTCTGGTTGTGGTAGGATGGTTCTGTTGCCTGATAACAGCTGGGAAGAAACTGTCCCTGAATCTGGAAGTGTGCGTTTTCCATTTCTGTGCCTTTTGCCGATGGGAGAGGGGAGAAGAGGGAGTGGCCAGGGTGCGACTCTTCCTTGATTATGCTGCTGGCCTTGCCGAGGCAGGTTTGAGGTGTAGATGGAGTCAATGGAAGGGAGATTAGTTTGTGCGATGGTCTGGGCTGCGTCCACAATTCTCTGCAATTTCTTGCGGATGGTGTTTTAAGGTCATTAGTGATACAAGTAGAATTAGGCCATTTGGCCCACCAAGTCTACTACGCCATTCAATCATGGCTGATCTATCTCTCACCTCCCAAACCCATTCTCCTGCCTTCTCCCCGTAACCCCTAACACCCGTACTAATCAATATTCTATCTATCTATCTCTGCCTTGGCCTCCACAGCCTTCTGTGGCAAAAAAATCCACAGATTCACCACCCTCTGACTAAAGAAATTTCTCCTCATCTCCTTCCGAAAAGAACATCCTTTAATTCTGAGGCTGTGACCTCTGGTCCTGGACTCTCCCACCAGTGGAAACATCCTCCCCACATCCACTCTATCCAAGCCTTTCCCTATTCCATGTTTCAATGAGTTCCCTCTCTCATTCTTCTAAACTCCAGCGAGTAGAGTCTTATGTGAGCAAGCCACCAGCCAAGGTTGCAAGATTGGTTAGATGATACAGTACATAGCCTGTGGGGAGAGAAAGGTTTGATGATCTAATTTTCATTCCATAAAGCTGACCGGCCTTCTTTAGAGCCCAGGGGCACAATAGCTTATGTTGTGCCAAAAGCAGGACCTTCCAATTGACAACCAACATATTACTTCCTACCACCTATAAATGAATGTTCAATAAATGAAGGGCCTCAATGGCGACCCTCGGACTATCCTTGATCGGACTTTGCTGGCTTTACCTTGCACTAAACGTCATTTTAGAAGGATAGGAGGGGATCTTATCGAAACGTATAAGATTATTAAGGGGTTGGACACGTTAGAGGCAGGAAACATGTTCCCAATGTTGGGGGAGTTCAGAACCAGGGGCCACAGTTTAAGAATAAGGGGTAGGCCATTTAGAACAGAGATGAGGAAAAACGTTTTCAGTCAGAGAGTTGTGAATCTGTGGAATTCTCTGCCTCAGAGGGCAGTGGAGGCCAATTCTCTGAATACATTCAAGAGAGAGCTAGATAGAGCTCTTAAGGATAGCGGAGTCAGGGGGTATGGGGAGAAGGCAGGAACGGGGTACTGATTGAGAATGATCAGCCATGATCACATTGAATGGGGGTGCTGGCTCGAAGGGCTGAATGGCCTCCTCCTGCACCTATTGTCTATTCCCTTACCATGTACCTACACTATGCATAGCTTGATTGTAATGATGTGTTGTCTTTCCGCTGACTGATTAGCACGCAACAAAAGCTTTTCACTGTACCTGGGCACACGTGACAATAAACTAAACTCATAACACAAAGTTGCAGAAGCAGAAAAGAGCAGCCTGAAGGTCTATGTTTCTAAATTGCTAGATACAGATGTGCCGTGGAAAGCATTATTATCGGGATGCATCACAGCATGCTTTGGGAACAGCTCCATCCAAAACTGGCTCTGTAG
This sequence comes from Rhinoraja longicauda, assembly GCF_053455715.1. Taxonomy (NCBI): domain Eukaryota; kingdom Metazoa; phylum Chordata; class Chondrichthyes; order Rajiformes; family Arhynchobatidae; genus Rhinoraja; species Rhinoraja longicauda. The sequence continues at coordinate 9,835,160 of NC_135956.1, forward strand.
CTTCCCAGGCCTCCAGATGTCCTTCTCCCTGACTCTTAGTCTGATGGAGTCTCGACCCGAAACGTCACCCATCCCTTCTCTCTCTGAGATACTGCTTGTCCCGCTGAGTTACTCCGGCATTTTGTGTCCATCTTCGGTGTAAACCGGCATCTGCAGTTCCTCCTTACGCAATACTCTAAATGTGACCTCACCTTCGTCTTGTGCAACTGCAACATGACCTGCCAACTTCTACACGGGCTGTGAACGGGTGATCGACGGTCAGCAGGGACCCGGTGGGCCGAAGGTCCTGTTCTGAGGCTGAATCTTTCAATCAATAAAAAATAAATTGGCGGACTGACCCAAAATGCTGGAGTAACTCAGCGGGACAGGCAGCATCTCTGGAGAGAAGGAACGGGTGACGTTTCGGGTCGAGACCCTTCTTCAGACTGTCCCGTTGAGTTACTCCAGCATTTTGTGTCTATCTGCAATTTAAACGGCACGGTGGCGCAGCGGTGGAGTTAGACAATAGACAATAGGTGCAGGAGTAGGCCATTCAGCCCTTCGAGCCAGCACCGCCATTCAATGCGATCATGGCTGATCACTCTCAATCAGTACCCCGTTCCTGCCTTCTCCCCATACCCCCTCACTCCGCTATCCTTAAGAGCTCTATCCAGCTCTCTCTTGAAAGCATCCAACGAACTGGCCTCCACTGCCTTCTGAGGCAGAGAATTCCACACCTTCACCACCCTCTGACTGAAAAAGTTCTTCCTCATCTCCGTTCTAAATGGCCTACCTCTTATTCTTAAACTGTGGCCCCTTGTTCTGGACTCCCCCAACATTGGGAACATGTTATCTGCCTCTAATGTGTCCAATCCCCTAATTATCTTATATGTTTCAATAATGTTGCTGCCTTACAACGAATGCAGCGCCGGAGACTCAGGTTCGATCCTGACTACGGGTGCTGTACTGTACGGAGTTTGTACGTTCTCCCCGTGACCTGCGTGGGTTTTCTCCGAGATCTTCGGTTTCCTCCCACGCTCCAAAGTCGTACAGGTTTGTAGGTTAATTGGCTGGGCAAATGTAAAAATTGTCCCTAGTGGGTGTGGGATATTGTTAGTGTGTGGGGATCGCTGGGCGGCGCGGACCCGATGGGCCGAAGGGCCTGTTTCTGCGCTGTATCTCTAAATCTAAATCTAAAAATCTAAACCAACATCTGCAGTTCTTTTCTACATAAATTGGTGGATGCTTCTGCTTTAAAAGGAGTCGGCTTCTGGAAACTTCTTTGTCCATCATGATGGGGTTGATTGAACTATAGCCCAGCCCCTACCTCCCACTGCCACAACACGTTTAGAAATGCGCAGAAACTCATTTAGACTGTTCACAAACACTTCGCTAATGCTTCTGAACACTTCAAGGCCAGTGAAGGCTAGACTGCTGTACTGGTAAGGTAGCAAATGCAACAGCTAGTTAGAGAAAAGTTATCAAAAGCATCCAAATCTGAATAACAATGAGCACTCTCTCTCTCCACCAGCGACATTCCCTGGTTTAAAGACGGGAAGTGGAGAGAATACAGGGAATTAAAAGCCGATGAGCCTCAAATCACGTTCAACGGAAGCAAGGGAAAATGCAGGAACAGGGCACTGATTCTGGATGATCAGCCACAATCATATTGAATGGTGGTGCTGGCTCGAAGGGCCGAATGGCCTACTACTGCACCTATTTTCTATGTTTCTATAAGTGATTGGAGCAGAATTAGGCCATTCAGCTCAAGTCTACTCCGCCATTCAATAATGGCCAATCTATCTCTCCCTCCTAACCCCATTCTCCTGCCTTCTCCCCATAACGTCTGACACCTGTACTAATCAAGAATCTTATCAATCTATGCCTTAAAAATATCCACTGACTTGGCCTCCACAGCCTTCTGTGGCAAAGAATTCCACAAATTCACCACCCTCTGATTAAAGAAATTTCTCCTCATCTTCCTAAATAAGCGTCCTTTAATTCTGAGGTTATGACCTCTGGTCCTAGACTCTCCCACTAGTGGAAACATCCTCTCCACATCCACTATGCAAGCCTTTCACGATCCGTGAAATCAGTGGTAGGGAGGTTAGTGGAGGCATAGATACAGTCAGATCCTTTTGCCCAGGGTTTAGAGGGATATGGGCCTAATGTGGGCAGGTGGGACGAGTGTAGATGGCGTATCTTGGTCAGCATGGGCACGGTTGGCCGAAGGGCCTGCTTCCGTGCCTTAAGACTCTAAATGTCTAAGACTAGAGGGCGTAGCTTTAAGGAGATGCAAGGAACTGCAGGCGTTGGTTCACAAGAAAAGACAAAGCGCTGGAGTAACTCAGCGGGTCAGGCGGCATCTCTGGGAGAACATGGTGGGAGTTCGCAACAGATGCGAGACGATGGGCCGTTTACTTTGTGGGCTCCACCTTTCCCAAGCCATCGGTGCCGACCGCCATTTGTTCTGTACCTCTTCATACCCCTAGTTTCCTTCTCCCATGACTCCCAGGCTGAAAAATGGTTCCGACCCAAAACGTCACCCATTCCATTTCTCCACAGACGCTGCCTGTCCCCTGAGTTACTCCAGCACTTCTGCTTTTGTAAACCAGCATCTGCAGTTCCTTGTGTCTACATTGTAAAATTGAGTTTATTTAGTTTAGAGATACAGCGCGGAAACAGGCCCTTCAGCCTACCGAGTCCTCATCGGCCAGCGATCCCCGCACATTAACACTAACCTACACACACTAGGGACAATTTACATTTATACCCAGCCAATTAACTTACAAACCTGTTCGTCTTTGGAGTGTGGGAGGAAGCCGAAGATCTCGGAGAAAACCCACGTGGTCACGTGGAGAACGTACAAACTCCGTAGAGATGGCGCCCGTAGTCAGGGTCGAGCCCGGGTCTCCGGCGCTGCAACTCAAAGCAGCAACTCCACCGCTGCGCAATAAAACTCATTTCCACCAACAATACGATCAGGCCGCATTTTGGAGTATTGTGAGCAATTTTGGGCACCATATCTGGGGATGGGTGTGCTGGCTGAGTGGGTTAACATATGATGAGCGTTTGACAGCACTGGGCCTGCACTCGCTGGAGTTTAGAAGGATGAGGGGGGACCTCAATGAAACGTACAGAACAGTGAAAGGCCTGGACAGAGTAGATGTGGAGAGGATGTTTCCACTGGTGGGAGAGTCTAGGACCAGCCTCAGAATTAAAGGATGTTCCTTTAGGAAGGAGAAGAGAAGGAATTTATTTAGTCAGAGGGTGGTGAATCTATGGAAATTTCCACAGAAGGCTGTGGAGACCAAGGCAGTGGATATTTTTATGGCAGTGATATAGATTTTTGATTAGTGCGGGTGTCAGGGGTTATGGGGAGAAGGCAGGAGAATGGGGTTAGGAGGGAGAGATAGATCAGCCATGATTGAATGGCGGAGTAGACTTGATGGGCTGAATGGCCTAATTCTGCTCCTATCACTTATCACGCTATGGCCTAGTGGCCTCAAGGCCCTCTCTCTCCACCTCCTGCCTCCCCTTCTAATTTTTATATGAAAGCTTTGCAAAGCAGCCCAACGCATCCCAATTAATACCTACTGATGCTGACGTCTTGCAAACAAACCCCAAAATATGCTCAAGATAGATACAAGAAGCTGGAGTAACTCAGCGGATCAGAGAGCATCTCTGGAGGGACGTTTCGAGTTGAAGCCCTTCTTCAGACCAGAAGACCTTTTGGGTCTGAAGGGTCTCAACTCAAAACGTCACCTACTCTTTCTCTCCAGAGATGCTGTCTGACCCGCCGAGCTACTTTGGTTTCAACCAGCATCTGCAGTTCCTTCCTACCCCAAAATATACTAAACACCAATCCAAGCAAGCAAATCAACTTTGTGGTTAGGTTTTGGAACAGCAACATTTCCACTTCAAACATAGCACAATAGGAGGATCCAAACAAACATCTATGATCACATGTGAAGCAGCAGAGATATAGAGCTACAATTTTCTGCATAAGCACACATTCCATGAAAAGCAAAAAAGACTACCCAGTACTTTGTGATGCACAGAGTCTCTTGCCCAGAGTAGGGGAAATTGAGGACCAGAGGACATAGGTTCAAGGTGAAAGGGAAACGATTTAATAGGAATCCGAGGGGTAACCTTTTCACACAAAGGGTGGTGGGTGTGTGGAACAAGCTGCCAGAGGAGGTAGTTGAGGCTGGGACTATCCCATCGTTTAAGAAACAGTTCGCCAAGTACATGGATAGGACAGGTTTGGAGGGATATGGGCCAAGCGCAGGCAGGTGGGACTAGTGTAGCTGGGACATGTTGGCCGGTCTGGGCAAATTTGGGCCAAAGGGCCTGTTTCCACACTGTATCACTCTGTGAATCTATGATTCTACATCTGCCCCATTGTTCCATTTCCACAGAAACCTTTACCCCATTTCAAAGACGTACAGGTATGTAGGTTAATTGGCTGGGTAAATGTAAAAATTGTCCCTAGTGGGTGTAGGATAGTGTTAATGTGCGGGGATCGCTGGGCGGCACGGACTTGGAGGGCCGAAAAGGCCTGTTTCCGGCTGTATATATATGATGATGATGATATGAAATGAAAACCACTTTTCTGGGCAGACGGTGGTGCAGCAGTAGATTTGCTGCCTTACAGCGCCAGAGACCCGAGTTTGATCCTGACCACGGGTGCTGTCTGTACGGAGTTCGTACGTTCTCCCCATGACCTGCGTCGGTTTTCCCCGGATGCTCCGGTTTCCTCCCACACTCCAAAGACAGGTTTGCAGGTTAATTGGCTTCAGTAAAGATTGTAAATTGTCCCTCGTGTTTGGGATAGTGCTAGTGTACGGGGATCGCTGGTCGGAGGGCCTAAGGGCCTGTTTTCATGCTGCATCTCTGAACTAAACACTCAAATCATCAATGGGTCCATTACTATATTTGATAGAACAAAATCCAATTTTAAACTGTGCATTCAACATGATAAAGTGCTTCTTGATTTCATTCCTACAAAGTTCATCTACAATGTGACAAGTCTTGTTTCAACTTCCCCAGAGATGCAATTCCTGCAAGTTTCAGACACCTTCATTACAATGAACATTCAATATCATAGTCATGGAGTCACAAAACAGGCCCTTCGGCCCAACTCCTCCATGCCAACCAAGATGCCCATCTACACTCGCCCCACTTGAATTTGTCCCACATCCATCTTAACCTTTCCCATACATGTACCTGTCCAAGTGTCTTTTAAATGCTGTTATAGTCATAAAGTCATACAGCACAGAAACAGGCCCTTCGGCCCAACTTGCCCATGCCAACCAAGATGCCCCATAAAACTAGTCCAACTTGACTGCATTTGGCCCGTATCCCTCAAGAATTGAATTGAATAAGTTTATTGGCCAAGTATGTGCACATACAAGGAATGTGCCTTGGTGCTCCGCTCACAAGTAACAACACAAACATACAGTAAACAATTAAGAATAAAGCATTAAGAATAAAACATTATAGTTTAAACATGTGAATGAAATAAAATACCAGAGCATCTAAACCCTTCCTATCCATGTACCTTTTAAATATTGTTAAACTACCTGCCTCAACTACCTCCTCTGGCAGCTCATAGCATACACCCACCAGCCTGTGTAAAATAAGTTTCCCCTCAGGTATATATACATTTCCTCTCTCACAACCCTATGATCTCCATTTCTTGATTTCCCCTACCCTTGGTGAAAGACTGTACAATTCCCCTCATGATTTTGTACACCTCTATAAAATCACCCCAGCCTCCTGCGCTCCAAGGAATAGAGTCCCAGCCTGCTCAACCTCGCCCTGGAGCTCAGGCCCTCGAGTCCTGGCAACATCCTCGTAAATCTTCCCTGCACTCATTTACTTTCAAAACTATTCATATGAAAGCTAAAAGCTGCAAACATTAAATATTCCACTCACAAAATGGAAAGGGGAAAAAAAGGCATAAATGTACCACAGGTGTGAGGAAAGTTACAAGATTGAGAAATGTTAAAACAATGGTGTGCAGCGGTAGAGTTGCTGCCTCACAGCGCCAGAGACCCAGGTTCGATCCCGATTACGGGTGCCGTCTGTACGAAGTTTGTACATTCTCCCGCGTGGGTTTTCTCCGAGAACTTAGTTTTCCTCCCACACTCCAAAGACGTACAGGTTTGAGGTTAATCGGCTTGGCGTAAATGTAAACATTGTCCCCAGTGCGTGTAGGATACTGTTAACATGCGGTGATCGCTGGTCGGCGCGGACTCGGTGGGCCAAAGGGCCTGTTTCCGCGCGCTGTATCTCTAAACTAACATTTGAATTATTTTTCGAATTAGAGATTAAAAGATTCAACGCAAACTTTTGAAAGTTATCAAGAACACAGTCAGCATTTTCAAACAAAAACCATAGGCACAATTGTTTCTCTGCGGGTTATAAAATTCTACAGTTCTGTTTGCTTGGTAAGGGAGGGGAAAGCTGGCTGGTGTGTAGATTAATACACCCTGACCCATTTCTGTTCTGTGGCGTTTTACAAGTCACACACATTCCAACTCTGGACATCCTGCTGCTTTGGCCTGCAAAACTTTATTTTCCGAATAAAACGGGAAAACGCAAGCAGACGCGTGGGAGGAAATAAGAGAAAATGGAAGGGGATGAGAAAACAGCAGCTTAACACAGCAACAACAACAAAAAAGGAAAAGACACAAAGTGCTGGAGTAACTCAGTGAGTCAGGCAGCATCTCTGGACAACATGGAGACATAGAACTTAGGAGCAGGTCTCTCGGCCCACAATATCCATGCCAAACACGATGTCAAGACATAGAAACATAGAAAATAGGTGCAGGAGTAGGCCATTCGGCCCTTCGAGCCTGCACCGCCATTCAATATGATCATGGCTGATCATCCAGCTCAGTAACCTGTACCTGCCTTCTCTCCATACCCCCTGATCCCTTTAGCCACAAGGGCCACATCTAACTCCATCTTAAATATAGCCAATGAACTGGCCTCAACTACCTTCTGTGGCAGAGAATTCCACAGACTCACCACTCTCTGTGTGAAGAAATGTTTTCTCATCTCGGTCCTAAAAGACTTTTAGTCTTTAAAAGACTTTCGGGTCCCTTCATCAGACTGATTGTAGGGTTGGTGGAGGGGGAGGGAACTGGAGGCAAGAAAAGACCTGGACAAATCAGGGCCAGCAACAGATGACCTCGGGTAGGGTTCCCTGACAGGCCAATTATTGGCAGGGGGCAGTGTGATCCCATAAGGGAGACATCATTGCAAACTGTGGAACTGGGGTTAGTTTAACTTTGCTTCATGGTCAGCACAGACATTGTAGGCCGAAGGGCCTGTTCCTGTGATTAACTGCTCTAGGTTCTATGGAATGGTTCACACCGTTTGCATCTTTTTATGCAATATTTGATAGAAATATTGATTATTTGATATTTACATCTCCGTCAAATGCACTGAGACAGTCCGGACAGAGACAGTTTCTTCCCAGCTGTTATCAGGCAACTGAACAATCCTACCGCAACCAGAGAGCAGTGCTGAACTACTATCTACCTCATTGGTGATCCTCGGACTATCCTTGATCAGACTCTGCTGGCTTTACCTTGCACTAAACGTTATTCCCTTACCATGTATCTGTACACTGTAAATGCCTCAATTGCAATCATGCATTGTCTTTCTGCTGACTGGTTAGCACGTAACAAAAAGCTTTTCACTGTACCTCGGTACAAGTGACAATAAACTAAACTGGATCACAAACTACTCTTCAATCCTTGTTTTTGCATCTTAGACATCCCTCACACATCTCTCTCTTATAAACATATTTATTTCCACCATCGAAAACCAAATCATTGACTCTGCAGTTCCTCCTAACATATTCTGACTGTCCGCACTAGATATAGAGACTGTCAGAGTGAGGCCCAGCGCAAATTGGAGAAACACCTCCCCATATTTCTCTTGGGCAGCTCACACCCCGGCAGTATGAACATTGACTTCTCTAACTTCAAGTAACCCTTGCTTTCCCTCTCCCTCCATCCCTCCCCAACCCAGTTCTCCGACTAGTTTGACTGTCCTGATTAAAGTCTACTTTGTAAGCCTGCTTGCTAACAATGATCTATATTCTACATTTTCCTTGAGCCTTATCCTCTTTGATCTCTCATTTCGTCTCCCTCGCCCCCGACTCTCAGTCCGAAGAAGGGTCTCGAACTGAAACGTCACGCCATTCCTTCTCTCCAGAGATGCTGCCTGGCCCGCTGAGTTACTCCAGCATTTTGTGTCTATAGTGTGAATCAGCATCTGCAGTTCCTTCCTACATGAGACCCATTACCACTTCAGTTTGCAACAAAATTAGACTACTTTAATTTTTCCATACTTTTTTGATAGTATGTTCATACAATTGTTGATACAATTGACCTGATCAATTTGCTTTACGGCTTCTATTTCATTTTGCACTGTTCACTGCTTTCCTGTAAGACGTTTGGTTGAGTTTGCAAAATTGTTAGTACTTTGACTGTCAATAATTTGGTTTAGATAAGCTTTTGGAGGGATATGGATCACGAGCAGGCAGGGGAGATTTGGTACTAGAACAACATTTTAAAGTAATAAAAAGGAACTGCAGATGCTAGGTTTTAACCAAAGATAGAAGAGGTCAGCGTATGAAGAAAGGACCCCAACAGAAACGTCACCCATCTTTTATCTCCACAGATGATGCCTGACCGGCCGAGTTAGTCCAGCACTTTGTGTCTACCTTTAACATTTAAAAGACCCTTGGATAGGTAGACAGGCATAAATTGCTGGAGTAACTCAGCGGGTCAGGCAGCATCTATGGAAAAAAGGAATGGTGACGTTTTCGTTCGAGACCCTTCTTTTGGACAGATATGAGGATATGAATGGTTTAGGGCGATATGGGCCAAACACAGGGAGGTGGGACTCGTGTAGATTTTTTTAGATTTTAGAGATACAGCGCGGAAACAGGCCCTTCGGCCCACCGAGTCCGCGCCGCCCAGCGATCCCCGCACATTAACACTATCCTACACACACTAGGGACAATTTTTACATTTACCCAGTCAATTAACCTACATACCTGTACGTCTTTGGAGTGTGGGAGGAAACCGAAGATCTCGGAGAAACACCACGCAGGTCACGGGGAGAACGTACAAACTCCGTACAGACAGCGCCCGTAGTCAGGATCGAACCTGAGTCTCAGGCACTGCATTCGCTGTAAGGCAGCAACTCTACCGCTGCGCCACCGTGCCGCCAAGAAGGGATATCTTGGTTGGCAGGGGCAAGTTGGGCAGAGGGCCCATTTCCATGCTGTATGACATGCTGTGTGCGGTCTGTTCTTGTGCCACTCTGCACGGCGGGGGCAGCACTGTGGTGCAGCGGTAGAGTTGCTGCCCCACAGCACCAGAGATTCAGCTTCGATCCTGACTACGGGTGCTGTCTTTACGGAGTTTGTACGTTCTCCCTGTGACCTTCATGGATTTTCACTGAGATCTTCAGTTTCCTCCCACACTCCAAAGACGTACAGGTTCATAGTTTAATTGGCTTCGTGTATGTGTAAATTGTGCCTAGTGTGTGTAGAAAAGTGTTAATGTGCTGGGATCACTGGTCAGTGCGGGCTCGGCAGGCCGAAGGGCCTGTTTCTGCGCCGTATCTCCAAACTAAACTACTGTCCTAAATTCGAAACATTGGTAAACAATCTTATAATCTGAAAAATTTCTGATGTCCAGTGATGTTTGTTGAAATTTTATTTACACACAAAGATAAGCCACAAAATGCTGGAGAAAGTGGGTCAATAGACAATAGGTGCAGGAGTAGGCCATTCAGCCCTTCGAGCCAGCACCGCCATTCAATGTGATATATCATATCATATCATATCATATATATACAGCGCGGAAACAGGCCTTTTCGGCCCACCAAGTCCACGCCGCCCAGCGATCCCCGCACATTAACACTATCCTACACACACCAGGGACAATTTTTTACATTTACCCAGTCAAATTAACCTACATACCCGTACGTCTTTGGAGTGTGGGAGGAAACCGAAGATCTCGGAGAAAACCCACGCAGGTCACGGGGAGAACGTACAAACTCCTTACAGTACAGCACCCGTAGTCAGGATTGAACCTGAGTCTCCGGCGCTGCATTCGCTGTAAAGCAGCAACTCTACCGCTGCGCTACCGTGCCGCCCTCATGGCTGATCATTCTCAATCAGTACCCCGTTCCTGCCTTCTCCCCATACCCCCTGACCGCTATCCTTAAGAGCTCTATCTATCTCTCTCTTGAATGCATTCAGAGAATTGGCCTCCACTGCCTTCCGAGGCAGAGAATTCCACAAATTTACAACTCTCTGACTGAAAAAGTCTTTCCTCATCTCAGTTCTAAATGGCCTACCCCTTATTCTTAAACTGTGGCCCCTTGTTCTGGACTCCCCCAACATTGGGAACATGTTTCCTGCCTCTAACGTGTCCAACCCCTTAATAATCTTATACGTTTCGATAAGATCTCCTCTCATCCTTCTAAATTCCAGGTCAGGTAGCATCTCTGGAGAACATGGATAAGTGATGTTCGAAGAAGGGTCCCAACCCGAAACATCACCTATGCATTTTCTCCAGATTAAAATAATTTGCCCAGAGTAGGGAAATCGAGGACCAGAGGACATAGGTTTTACAGTGAAGGGGAAAAGATTTAATAGAAATCTGAGGGGTAACTTTTTTCATACAAAGGGTGGTGGGTGTATGGAACGAGCTGCCAGAGGAGGTAGTTAAGGCTGGTCTATCCCAACGTTTAAGAAACAGTTAGACAGGTACATGGATAGGACAGGTTTGGAGGGATATGGACCAAACACAGGCAGGTGGGACTAGTGTAGCTGGGATATGTTGGCCGGTGTGGGCAAGTTGGGCCGATGGGCCTGTTTCCAGGCTGTATCACTCTATGACTCTGATTAGTACGGGTGTCAGAGGTTATGGGGTGAAGGCAGGAAAATGGGATTAGGAGGGAGTGATAGATCAGTCATGTTTGTATGGCGGAGTAGACTTGATGGGCCGAATGGCCTAATTCTACTCCTATCACTTCTGATCTAATGACTCCAGAGATGCTGCCTGTCCTGCTGAGTTACTCCAGCATCTTGTGTCTATCTTTGGTATTAAACCAGCATCTGCAGTTCCCTTCGGTTACATTTTTATTTAGACGGAGTTTCTTTTGATCTGTGGAATTTCTTTACAAAACATTCAGAAACCAAGCGACAACTGCCCGTAAGTAACACTGTTGCAGATCCATCGGCTTCTTATAAATATGATTTTAATGACATAAAATGCAACATGTCTGAAGAGTGAAGCAAATGTCATCGAAACAAGTGAAACAAATGTTGACTTGGCCAGAGTAGGGGAAATCGAGAAAAATCTCACCGAGCATTGGAAATACTCCAATGTATACAGATTCAAGATTCGGAGTTTAGTTTATTAGCTTTGCAGAGTATACAAAATCATGAGAGGAATAGATCGGGTAGACGCACAGAGTCTCTTGCCCAGAGTGGGGAAATCGAGAACCAGAGGACATATGTTTAAGGTGAGGGGGAAAAAGATTTAATAGGACTGTCATATTTTGAAAGACTGGATCGACTAGGCTTCTATACACTGGAATTTAGACGTTTGAGTGGGGATCTTATCGAAACATATACGATTATTAAGGGGTTGGACACGTTAGAGGCAGGAATCATGTTCCCAATGTTGGGGGAGTCCAGAACCAGGGGCCACAGTTTAAGAATAAGGGGTAGGCCATTTAGAACGGAGATGAAAAAAAACTTTTTCAGTCAGAGAGTTGTAAATCTGTGGAATTCTCTGCCTCAGAAGGCAGTGGAGGCCAATTCTCTGAATGCATTCTAGAGAGAGCTAGATAGAGCTCTTGTAAAGACAGCGGAGTCAGGGGGTATGGGGAGAAGGCAGGAACGGGGTACTGATTGAGAATGATCAGCCATGATCATATTGAATGGTGGTGCTGGCTCGAAGGGCCGAATGGCCTACTCCTGCACCTATTGTCTATTGAATCTGAGGGGTAACTTTTTCATACAAAGGTTGGTGTCAGGAATGAACTGCCATAGGAGGTAGTTGAGGCAGGGACTATTGCAACTTTTAAGAAACAGTTAGACAGGTACATGGATAGGACAGGTTTGGAGGGATATGGACCAAACACAGGCAGGTGGGACTAGTGTAGCTGGGATATGTTGGCCGGTGTGGGCAAGTTGGGCCGAAGGGCCTGTTTCCACGCTGTATGGTTCTATGAAATGTGTAGGAAGGAACTGCAGATGCTGGTTTACACCGAAGATAGATGCAAAAAGCTGGAGTAAATCAGCGGGTCAGGCAGCATTTTCTCCAGAGATGCTGCCTGACCCGCTGGGTTGCTCCAACGTTTTGTGTCCATCTTCGACTGTATGAAATAGCTGTTCTGGATAATACTCCACCCAGAACAAATATGTAACTTCACTTTGAATTATGTCTGAAGGAACTGCAGATGCGGGCTTATACCGTAGACACAAAATGTTGGAGTAACTCAGGGGGTCAGGCAGCATCTCTGGAGAGGAGGAATGGGTGATGTTTTGGGTCGGGACCCAGAAGAAGGGTCTCGTTACCCATTCCTTCTCTCCTGAGATGCTGTGTGTCCCGCTGAGTTACTCCAGCATTTTGTGCCCATCTGCACTACAAACTCACTGGACTTTGTTTTGCGTGGATGGTTTTGTGGAGAATCATTCAAGAGCTTCAAGTTAAATGAAAGCAAACCTGGAACTAGATAACAATGTCTTGAAAGATGCAGGGAATCAATGACTCAAGGACTGGACTGCATTTGCACAACATCTGTGGCTTTGCAGAATTTAATAATCGTGCATTTTTACATCAAAGGGCGAATAGGAGAGTGGTTAAAAATCACACACGCCATCTAAAGGACTTGCAAAGTTACTTCAACGGAATATCCCACCTGCACTTTCCACATGCACAGAAACTTTTGTGTGTGTGTGTGTGTAAAGTTGTTCCTTTTCATCTCTTACTTCCGGAGATTAATACATACTCAGTTCCCCCAAACAGGTTTGTTCCTCTTGATCCTCGCTCAGGGAGAAATAATTTCCTGCAAATCTCCCTTTGCACAGCCCCGGGGCAAAACTGCCGTGAGTTTTGTTCGGAGGGATTAAAAAGAACTCGCATCCCCGCAACAACAAAAAAAAAAATACACGCAATGCACATTGCACACGGGTGCGTTTTTTGCAACGCATGCAAACGACCCTCAGTGTTTAATTCCAACTCACTCAACCTTGCAATGCAAGGTCCTGGGCAAATTTAAAAAAAGCTTCCTATGGAAAATCAACCAGATGTAAATCAAAATGCATGCACAGCCACAGAAGTGGAGGTTGACTGCCTTGTTCATTCAAGGCAATCTTTAATTCAATTGTGATATTGCTTCTATTCCATTGCAACATTCCTCCCATTGCAAATATAATTTGCCACGCTGCAGGTATTGCATGTTATTGCGTTGTAGACATTGTGTGTTTGTTGCATTTTAAAATGACAACTCTGCTTTTAAACTTTTTTGTTGTTGTTGTTGCAGGAAAGAGTGTGGGACTAGTCGAGAGATCGTTGCTAAAACCGCGTCGGTGGCAAATGCAATCTCTGCTGACGCCGGCTGCATCTGATCCATCGGTTTTAAAAAGGGATTTTACTCTACCCGTGATCGAGTGACAAGTCTGTGTGTGTGTGTGTGTGTGTGTGTGTGTGTGTGCACAGGACTTACCAGCTCCCCGTTAGCCAGCATGCAGAGACTGAGAGTCAGGAGTATCCAGGCGTTCTTCATGCTTGTAGCTTTTGCAAAAAAAATTAAAAAATAAAAAAGAGTTGGGGGGGGGGGGGTGGCTGCAGAAACTCACGAGCTTCCCTCCCGGGCTGCAGATTCCCCCCTTTGCTTTGGCTGCAAAAAACACAACCTCACTGAACGGCAAACGCTGCCTCTCTATTCTGTCTTCTTATTCTGTCTTCTTATTCTGCTTCTGTTCCTCCTTCTTCTTCTCCTCCTCCTTCCTTCTTCTTTAAGGAATATTCTTCTGCGGACTCTCTTATCCTCGCCTCTATCCTTGAATCCCTTCTTCCCTGGGGTTCAAATGCAGATGCATCGTTTTAGAAAAAGGAGAACAAAGTTTTGCGTCTCGTTGCAGGGAAATGTATCTATTTGTATTTGTTCTTCTTTACAAAACACCCGCGATTTGCAATGAGCAGGGACTAAAACTGAACCGGTGCTTTTCCTTTTCTCTGCAGATTATCCCAAGTCCTTACCTAAACTCTCCTGGAAATAACCTCCAAACGCTCCGGCTTTGGGGATTTAAGTGAAGGGGGGGGGGGGGGGTGGTGGAGAGAGAACGCGTCGCTGCCCCGGTGGGTGGAGGCAGCTCGGCTTTGATTGATGACAGCGGCCCCGGGGCTGCAATGGTAGCGCCGCCCTAATGGTAGCAATGTGGAGCATTGTAGCAATGTGTGCCTCTCATGCAGGCACGCACATGCATGGACACATAGACAATGGGGGGGGGTGCAGGTGAAGGCCATTCAGCCCTTCCGGCCAGCACCGCCATTCAATGTGATCATGGCTGATCATCCACAATCCTGCCCTCTCCCCACACCCCCCTTGATTCCGCTCTAGACAATAGGTGCAGGAGGCCATTCAGCCCTTCTAGCCAGCACCGCCATTCACTTTGATCATGGCTGATCATCCACAATCCTGCCCTCTCCCCACACCCCCCTTGATTCCGCTCTAGACAATAGGTGCGGGAGGCCATTCAGCCCTTCTAGCCAGCACCGCCATTCACTTTGATCATGGCTGATCATCCACAATCCTGCCCTCTCCCCACACCCCCCTTGATTCCGCTCTAGACAATAGGTGCAGGAGGCCATTCAGCCCTTCAAGCCAGCACCGCCATTCACTTTGATCATGGCTGATCATCCACAATCCTGCCCTCTCCCCACACCCCCTTGGTTCCGCTCTAGACAATAGGTGCAGGAGGCCATTCAGCCCTTCTAGCCAGCACCGCCATTCACTTTGATCATGGCTGATCATCCACAATCCTGCCCTCTCCCCACACCCCCTTGATTCCGCTATAGACAATAGACAATAGGTGCAGGAGGAGGCCATTCAGCCCTTCTAGCCAGCACCGCCATTCAATGTGATCATGGCTGATCATCCACAATCCTGCCCTCTCCCCACACCCCCTGATTCCGCTATAGACAATAGGTGCAGGAGGAGGCCATTCAGCCCTTCCAGCCAGCACCGCCATTCAATGTGATCATGGCTGATCATCCACAATCCTGCCCTCTCCCCACACCCCCCTTGATTCCGCCAGCCCTAAGAGCTCTTCTATCTAACTCTCTCTTTTGAATGCATCCAGTGAATCGGCCTCCACTGCCTTCCGAGGCAGTGAATTAATTCCACAGATTCACACCAAAGGGTTGCACTGCAGATGCTGCAATCCTGAGCAATTTTTTTTAAAAAACTAAGCAGTAATGCAAAGATGCTGCACTCCTGAGCAAAATGCACACTAGGCAGCAATGCAAAGAGGCTGCAGGGGGTAGGGTATTGACATGGATAGAGAACTGGTTGGCAGACAGGAAGCAAAGAGTAGGAATTAACGGGCCCTTTTCAGAATGGCAGGCAGTGACTAGTGGGGTGCCGCAAGTCCCGGTGCTGGAACCCCAGTTATTTACAATACATATATTAACGATTTAGACGAGGGAATTAAATGTGAGTAAGGTTGCCAACTTCCTCACTCCCAAATACGGGACAAGGTGACGTCACCGCCTCGCTCCCCATGTGACCTCACCCAGCCAGCGGCTAAGTGCTCCCCTTCCACCAATGGCAGCCGCCCGGGCTGGGAGGCGGGTTGCTACACAACCTCCATTAGACGGCTCCCGGGCCTCCGGACCTAGACTGTCCTGGAGCTAAAATGTCAGAAACCTAGTGTGTTGGGACCTAATCTGTTGGGACCTACAGCTTCGGGGCCTACAGTGATGGGGCCTACAGTGTCCAGGCCTACAGCGCCCCCGGCCGGGGCCTAATACGGTATTAGGCCTGGAGGACGGTGTAGGCCCGGACGGTGTTTAAGAATAAGGGGTAGGCCATTTAGGACTGAGATGAGGAAAAAAAGTTCACCCAGACAGTTGTGAATCTGTGGAATTCACTGCCACAGAAGGCAGTGGAGGCCAATTCACTGGATGTTTTCCAGAGACAGTTGGATTTAGCTCTTCGGGCTAACGGAATCAAGGGATTTGGGGAAAAAGCAGGAACAGGGTACTGATTTTAGATGATTAGCCATAATCATATTGAATGGCTCGAAGGGCCGAATGCCCTACTCCTGCACCTATTTTCAATATTTCTATGCTGCAATCCTGAGCTAAGTACAGACTAAGCAGTAATGTAAAGAGGCTGCAGATACTGCAATCCTGAGCTAAATAGAAACTAAGCAGTAATATAATTTGCAGATGCTGCAATCCTGAGATTTTTTTTAAAACTAAGCAGTAATGCAAAGTTGCAGACATAAGAGGCTGCATCTGCTGGAATCCTGAGCAAAATACAAACTGAGCAGGAATGTAAAGTTGCAGACACAAAATTTTGCAAAGTTACAAAAGTTAAAATGTAAAGTTGCAGACACATAATTTTGCAAAATTGAGCAAAGGTTTTGTTGTCTGACCCGCTGTTACTCCAGCTTTTTGTGTCTATCTTCAGTTTGAACCAGCATCTGCAGTTCCTTCCGAAAAATTTTAATAGTTCAGTTCAGTTTAATTTATTGTCACGTGTACCGAAGTACAGTGAAAGAAGGGTCTCGACTCAAAACGTCATCTGTTCCATTTCTCCAGAGATGCTGCCCGACCTGCTGAGTTACTCCAGCCCTTTGAGTTTATCTACAGTGAAAAGCTTTGGTTGCGTGCTAACCAGTCAGCGGAAAGACAATACATGATCAGGGCCTTCTTAACGCATGGGCCTGATGGGCACTTGCCCGGGGCCCCACGAGCATAGGGGCCACATGCTGATCTGTGTATGTTAAGTGACTTGCAATAAATAAATACTACTTTAAAAATGTAGGTTCAATAAGTGCTTTTTTCGCAACATTTTCGGTCACTAAGTGCTTCCCACAGCGATCTGTACGTGCTTTTCGCAACAATGTAGCACCCTAAGTCCATCGCTAAGTGCTTTTCGGTAAGTGCTTTTCGCCGGCAAGACAGGGGGGGGAGCTGGTAGGGAAAGGGGGGTGGGGGAGAGTAACGGTAGGGGCCCCAGTACACTGCTTTGCCTGGGGGCCCATAATGCTGTAAAAACGGCCCTGTACATGATTACAATCGGGCCATTTACAGTGTACAGATACATGTTCAGGGAATAACGTTTAGTGCAAGGGAAAGCCAGTAAAGTCCAATCAAGGATAGTCTGAGGGTCACCAATGAGGTAGATAGTAGTTCAGCACTGCTTTCTGGTTGTGGTAGAATGGTTCAGCTGCCTGATAACAGCTGGAAAGAAACTGTCCCTGAATCTGCAGGTGTGTGTTTTCACACTTCTATTGCGTCTCTGTTATATAGAGTGATACAGTGTGGAAATAGCCCTTTGCCCCAACTTGCCCACGCCAACCAACATGTCCCATCTGCACTAGTCCTACCTGCCTGCGCTTGGTCCATATCCCTCTAAACCTGTCCTATACATGTACCTGTCTAAATGCTTCTTAAACATTGCGATACTCCCTGCCTCTGGCAACTCGTTCCATACACCCACCACCCTCTGTGTGAAAACGTTACGCCTCAAATTCCTATAAAATCTTTCCCCCTTCACCTTAAACATATGTCTTCTGGTCCTCGATTCCCCCACTCTGGACAAGAGACTCTGTGCGTCTATCTGATGTAATCCTCTTGATTTTATACACTTCTATAAGATCACCGGTATTTATTCACAAAATGCTGGAGTAGCTCAGCAGGTCAGGCAGCATCTCGGGAGAGAAGGAATGGGCGACATTTCGGGTCGAGACCCTTCTTCAGACTGATGTCAGGGGGGCGGGATAAAGGAAGGATATAGGTGGAGACAGCAAGATAGAGGGAGATCTGGGAAGGGGGAGGGGAAGAGAGGGACAGAGGAACTATCTAAAGTTGGACAAGTCGATGTTCATTCCACTGGGCTGCAAGCTGCCCAGGCGAAATATGAGGTGCTGTTCTTCCAATTTCCGGTGGGCCTCACTACGGCACTGGAGGAGGCCCATGACAGAAAAGTCAGACTGGGAGTGGGAGGGGGAGTTGAAGTGCTCGGCCACCGGGAGATCAGGTTGGTTAACGCGGACCGAGCGCAGGTGTTGAGTGAAGTGATCACCGAGCCTGCGTTTGGTTTCACCGATGTAAATAAGTTGACATGGAATAGTATTCCATACTTAACCTCTTCCCTACAGCTCAGACCCTCGAGTCCTGGTGACAGACATCCTTATAAAACTATTCTGCAACCTTTCCAACAACAATATCTTTCCTATAACATGGTGCCCAGAACGGAACACAATACTGAATATGGCCTCGCCAACGTCTTATACAACTGCAACATGACCTCCCAACTTCTATACTCATAACAGAATGGGGCCAATACTCATACTGGAGTAATTCTATTCAGCTCAAACTGAGTTGAATTAACTCAAGTCTGCCAGGAGGTGCTTTTAGGAAGGGGATGAGGAGAAATTTCTTTAGTCAGAGCATGGTGAATCTGTGGAATTCTTTGCCACAGAAGGATGTGGAGGCCAAGTCAGTGGATATTTTTAAGGCAGAGATATATTCTTGATTAGTACGGGTGTCAGGGGGTTATGGGGAGAAGGCAGGAGAATGGGGTTGAGAGGGAAAGATAGATCAGCCATGATCGAATGGCGGAGTAGACTTGATGGGCCGGATGGCCTAATTCTACTCCTATCTCTAATGACCTTATGACCTAATGTGGCAAAAGACTTTTTGACCACCCTATCTACCTATGGTGCCAAGGAACTTGTACCGAGTACACATGTAAAGATGCAAACAACAAATTGCAGATGCTGGAATTCTAACCCCAAAATAACTAAAGGCCTTGTTCCACTTAGGCGTTTTTTAAGGTGACTGCCGACGACTGTCATAGTCGTAGCAGGTCGCCGAAAAACCGGCGACTGGACCCCCCTACGACAATGTCTACGACAAGCTACAACAACCTACCGCCTAGTCGATGTCAAGCTACGGCAAGCTACCGACAACCGGCGACCCAATCGTCGCGAGTAGGACGTCCACCTACGACCGCACCTACGACAACCTACGATGACACCTAGGACAACCTACCACCACAGAGGCGACAACCTACGACAACCGTAGTCAACCTACGTCTGCCAGCGACAAGCTACGACAAGCTATGACCCTGAATACTG
The DNA here is from genome assembly GCF_053455715.1 of Rhinoraja longicauda. NCBI lineage: Eukaryota > Metazoa > Chordata > Chondrichthyes > Rajiformes > Arhynchobatidae > Rhinoraja > Rhinoraja longicauda. Next base: position 9,854,568 of record NC_135956.1, read on the forward strand.
AAGACAACTGTAGACAATTCACTTTTCACCCACTTTCCCTATAAAAGGGGGTGTATGGTAGGGTTTCCAATCATTCTGCATCATGACTATTTGAAAGTGATGCCATGATGGCTGAACGCATCATGGGAACTACACTCGCCCCCCTGCAGGACCTATACATCAGGAGGTGCAGATCAAGAGTAAGCAAGATTATGAAGGACCCCTGCCACCCCAGCAACGGACTGTTCCAGCTGCTACGGTCAGGCAAACGCCTCCGCTGTCACGCTGTGAAAACGGAGAGGATGAGACGGAGTTTCTTCCCACAGGCCATCAGGACTGTTAACTCTCATATCACCAGGGACTAATTGTTTTTTTCTGTATTAATTTTAATTTATATGCTGTAATTGTAATTTTTTTTGCACAATCCGTAGGCATTGCCACTTTCATTTCACTGCATATCATATCATATCATATCATATCATATCATATATATACAGCGTGGAAACAGGCCTTTTCGGCCCACCAAGTCCGCGCCGCCCAGCGATCCCCACACATTAACACTATCCTACACCCACTAGGGACAATTTTTACATTTACCCAGCCAATTAACCTACATACATATCGTGTATGTGTATGTGACAAATAAACTTAGGTATTTATTCACAAAATGCTGGAGTAACTCAGCAGGTCAGGCAGCATCTCAGGAGAGAAGGAATGGGCGACGTTTCGGGTCAAGACCCTTCTTCAGTCTGAAGAAGGGTCTCGACCCGAAATGTCACCCATTCCTTCTCTCCTGAGATGCTGCCTGACCTGCTGAGTTACTTCAGCATTTTGTGAATAAATACCTTCGATTTGTACCAGCATCTGCAGTTATTTTCTTACATCTGACAAATAAACTTGACTTGACTTGACTTGACCTCTGAAATACAATAACTTCATACATCAATTTTGCATCAAAATTGCCTTTATTGATATTCAAACAAATGTTTTTAAAAGGTTGATAAGAACATACAACAGTGCATACAAAAATATTGTAATATAATAATAATAATAATGCATTTTATTTATATAGCGCTTTTCATATACTCAAAGACGCTTTACTTCAATAAATTTCAATAAACTTTAAAATTCAAACTTTAAACAGAATACAAGTGCAAAAACATACAAAACCGAACATCATTTATGGACACATTACACTGATGGGTGATCAGATCAAGTCCACACTTGGAATTCGCCGAAGTCAGCACCGGCGACAACCTACGACAGCGCCCCCGTCAGGAGACGTCAAGCTACGCTCATTGGCGTCAAACCAACAGTCGCCGAAAATGTTTAAACATTATAGACAATAGTCAATAGGTGCAGGAGGAGGCCATTCGGCCCTTCGAGACAGCACCACCATTCAATGTGATCATGGCTGATCATTCTCAATCAGTACCCCGTTCCTGCCTTCTCCCCATACCCCCTGACTCCGCTATCCTTAAGAGCTCTATCTAGCTCTCTCTTGAATGCATTCACAGAATTGGCCTCCACTGCCTTCTGAGGCAGAGAATTCCACAGATTCACAACTCTCTGACTGAAAAAGTTTTTCCTCATCTCCGTTCTAAATGGCCTACCCCTTATTCTTAAATTGTGGCCCCTTGTTCTGGACCCCCCCCCCCCCCCCGACATTGGGAACATGTTTCCTGCCTCTAACGTGTCCAACCCCTTAATAATCTTATACGTTTCGATAAAATCCAGCGGCGTCCAGAAAGACGCTACGACTCTTTGGAGTCGACTCACGACCGTGCCCGCGACACCCCGGCAACCGTGTGGCGACAGCCTAGTCGCCTGTAGTCGCCTAAAAAATCGCCGAACTGGGACAGGGGCTTAAAAAATGCAAGTTGTAGACACAAGAGGCTGCAGATGCTGGAATCCTGAGCAAAAGAATTTAAGAAAAAATGTAAACTTTGATATACAAGGAATTGCAGATGCTGGAATCTTGAGCAAAAACGTAATAGAAATGTAAAATTGTAGTTTAGTTTAGTTTAGTGGCACAGCATGGAAACAGGCCCTTCGGCCCACTGAGTCCACACCGACCAGCGATCCCCACACATTAACACTGTCTGACACACACTAGGGACAATTTACACTTATACCAAGCCAATTAACCTGCAAACCTGTACGTCTTTGGAGTGTGGGAGGAAACAGAAAACCCACGCAGGTCACAGGGAGAATGTACAAACTCCGTACAGACAGCCCCGTAGTCAGGATCGAACCCGGGACTCTCGCACTATAAGGCAGCAGCTTTACCACTGCGCCACCGTGCCGCCCTCTGCAAATCCTGAGCCAAAAGGCCTTAGGAAGAAATGTAAAGTTGTAGACACAAGGAATTGAAGATGTTGGAATCTCGAGCAAAAACCTAAGAACGTTGTATAAACATGGAAACGCAGGTGCTGGTTTACCAAAAAAAAAAGACACAGAGTGCTGGATTAACTCAGCAGGTCAGGAAAAATCTCAGGAGAACATGGATAGGTGATGTTTCGGGTCGGGACCCTTCTTCAGACTAATTGTAGAGGTGGGGGGATAGAAATCAGGGAGAGAGGAGGGGGCAAGAAGGTCATAAGTGATAGGAGCGGAATTACGCCATTCGGCCCATCAAGTCTACTCCACCCTTAGCTTCTCGTTTTCACCCAACAAACAGTTAACAATGGCCTGTTCCCTTTTTTGTCATTACTTTTTTGCATAGCTTCTATTCATTGTTCTCTATCTCTCCACATCATCGTCTATATCTCTCGTTTCCCTTATCCCTAAACTGTCAGAAGAAGGGTCTCGACCCAAAACGCCACCCATTCCTTCTCTCCAGAGATGCTGCCTGTCCCGCTGAATTACTCCAGCATTTTGTGTCTATCTTCGGTTTAAACCAGCATCTGCAGTTCCTTCCTACACATCCAACCATGGCTGATCTATCTCTCCCATCCTCATGCCTTCTTCCCGTAACACCTCATCCACTCCCTAAGCACTAGGGATAATTTTACCGAAGTCAATTAATCTGCAAACCTGCACATCTTTGGGATGCGGGAGGAAACCGGACCACCCGGAGGAAACCCACGTGGTCACAGGGAGGACTCAGAGGGCTCAAGGACCTGTTCCTCAGCTCATGTTCATAATAGAAACAGAATTAGCCCATTCAGCCCATCAAGTGTTTGGAGCAGAATAAGGCCATTCAGCCAAGTCTACTCCACCATTCAATCATGGCTGATCTCTCTCTCCCCCTCAACCCCATTCTCCTGCCTTCTCCCCATAATCCTTGATACCCGCATTAATCAAAAATCTATCTATCTCTGCCTTAAAAACATCCATTGATGGATATCCGGTGAACACGGGTGATGGGGGAGGGGTATGATAGGCAGATGGTTGGAACAAGGCCAGATATCAACACATACAAAGTGAGTGTGAAGCTAGAGGATTAGAGAGATGCGAACAGGTGAAGCTGGAGGATTGACGAGGTGCAAATTGTGTACGAATGGAGGTGTGGGAGAGGGGAGGGGAGAGACAGGTGCAAGGTCAGCCAGGGGTCAGGGGAGAGGAGAGGGGGGGAGGAAAGGGGAGGGAGGTTATGGGGGAGAAAGGAGAGTGCCTATAGGTTTCATAACGATATAGTAAATAAAATAAAAATACGTCTTGTGGCTCCAGAACATATTTATTTCCACAAACTGATACTAGCACTAGGGAGAAGGCAGGAGAATAGGGTTGAGACGGAATTGAATGGTTGAATTGAATGGCGGAGTAGACTCATTGGGCTGAAGGGCCTAATATTGCAACTGTGACTTATGAGTAACCATCCCTAATGGAAAGGCAGAACAAATTGGTTGGAGACACAACAGACTGCAGATGCTGGAATCCTGAGACTGCTGGAGGAACTCAGCGGGTCAGACAGCATCCGTGGAGGGAATGGACATTTTGGGTCGGGACCCTTCTTCAGACTGATGGAGTAGAGGGAGGAAAGCTGGTAGAAAGAGGTGAGGGGAAGGGGTGTGGCAAGAGCTGGCACCTTTTTCACACAGGGGGTGGCGGGTGTATGGAACGAGCTGCCAGAGGAGGGAGTTGATAACAATTGTAAAGACATTTCGACAATTACATGGATAGGAAATATTTAGTCATTAGTTTATTGTCACGTGTACCGAGCGAGGTACAGTGAAAAGCTTTCTTGTTGCGTGCTATCCAGTCAGCGGAAAGACAATACATGATTACAATCGAGCCGTCTACAGTGTACAGATGCATGATGGGGGAATTATTGTGAATTACATTTGTTGCAAGATAAAGCCAGTAAAGTTTGATCAAAGAGAGTTTGAGAGTCTCCAATGCAATAGATAATAGTTCGGGCACAAAAAGCTGGAGTAACTCAGCGGGCCAAACAGCTGAGTTCCGCTGAGTTGCTCCAGCTTTTCGTGTCTATCTTTGGTTTAAACCAGCGCCTGCAGTTCCTTCCTACACAGATAGTAGTTCAGGACTGCTCTCTAGTTGTTGGTCGGATGGTTCAGTTGCCTGATAACAACTGGGAAATGGGCCAAACACGGGCAGGTGGGACCAGTGTAGAAGGGGCATCTTGGTCGGCATGGATGAGTTGGGCCGAAGGGCCTATTTCCGTTCTGTAAGACTCTATGACTCTGAAGGCTGCATTTAAGTCAGGGGGGGCTGCTTGGCAGACAAGTCAATAGATAATAGACAATAGACAATAGGTGCAGGAGTAGGCCATTCAGCCCTTTGAGCCAGCATCCCCCATTCAATGTGATCATGCCTGATCATTCTCAATCAGTACCCCGTTCCTGCCTTCTCCCCATACCCCCTGACTCCGCTATCCTTAAGAGCTCTATCTAGCTCTCTCTTGAATGCATTCAGAGAATTGGCCTCCACTGCCTTCTGAGGCAGAGAATTCCACGGATTTACAACTCTCTGACTGAAAAAGTCAGGTGGGAGAGAAAGGCAGAGAGGGTAACCAAGGCTGGAGGGGATGTGGAGAAGACAAAAGGGTGCAGCAGGCGGAAGGTGATAGTAAAAGGAACGTGTGGAGTGAAAGGTAGAACCAGAGGGAGGAATGGAGGATGGGTGAGTGGGGAGGGATGGGAGAATGTGGTGGTGGAGAAATGGACCCGGAGTGGGGGAAGGATGGATGATAAGTGCCAGACCAGGCGGCTCGATGGTGCAGTTGTAAAGATCATAACTTGATTCGTGATAGGAGTAGAAATAGGCATTTCGGCCCATCAAATCCATTCCGCCATTCAATCATGGCTGATTTATCTTTCCCTCCTAACCCCATTCTCCTGCCTTCTCCCCATAACCTCTGACACACGTACTAATCAAGAATCTATCTATCTCTGCCTTAAAAATATCCACTGACATGGCCTCCACAGCCTTCTGTGGCAAATAATTCCACAGATTCACCAACCCTCTGGCTAAAGAAATATCTCACCATCTCCTTCTTAAAAGAGCGTCCTTTAGTTAGAGTCATAGAGTCATAGTGCGATACTTTGTGGAAACAGGTCCTTCGGCCCAACTTGCCCACACCGGCCAACATATCCCAGCAAAACTGGTCCCACTTGCTTGCGTTTGGTCCATATCCCTCCAAACCTGTCCTCTCCATGTACCTGTCTAACTGTTTCTTAAATGATGGAATAGTCCCAGCCTCAACCACCTCTTCTGGCAGCTTGTTCCATACACCCACCACCCTTTATGTGAAAAAGTTACCCCTCAGATTCCTATTAAATCTTTTCCCCTTCACCTTGAACCTATGCCCTCTGGTCCTCGATTCCCCTACTCTGGGCAAAAGACTCTATTCCTCTCATGATTTTGTACACCTCTATAAGATCTCCCCTCATCCTCCTGCGCTCCATGGAATAGAGACCCAGCCTACTCAACCTCTCACACCTTCTAGTCCTGGCAACATCCTCGTAAATCTTTTCTGAACCCTTCCAAACTTGACAATATCTTTCCTATAACGTGGTGCACAGAACTGCACACAATATTCTAAATGTGGTCTCACCATCGTCTTATACAACTGCAACATGACCTCCTAACCTCTATACTCAATACTCTGACTGATGAAGGCCAAAGTGCCCAAAGCCTTTCTGACCACCTTATCTACCTGCGACTCCACCTTCAAGGAACCATGCACCTGCACTCCTAGATCCCTCTGCTCTTCAACACTACCCAGAGTCCTACCATTCACTGTGTAGGCCCTGCCCTTGTTTGACGTCCCGAAATGCAACACCTCACACTTCTCTGTATTAAATTCCATCAACCATTCCTCCGCCCACCTGGCCAATCGATCCAGATCCTGCTGCAATCGTTCACAACCATCTTCACTCTCTGCAAAACCACTAACTTTTGTATCATCAGCAAACTTGCTAATCTTGCCCTGTATGTTCTCATCCAAATCATTGATGTACAGACACTAAGATTATTACCAGACAATTTAAAAATCAGGAATTTTTGGACATTTATCCTCTTTGGTTCTGCAGATCATAATAACACTCTGACCGGTTCTGCAGATCATATTGGTTCTGCAGATCATAATAACACTCTGCACTATATTTGATCTCGTGCTCCACACCAAACACAGAACATATAGTAAAGAGCTGCTGTGGACCAGCGCTAGATGGACTAAGACAAGACCATCTGCATACATAATATGGTTCACTAGAGTATTACCAATCATGCACCCAGTATTACAGGCTTTCAATTGCTTGGACAGATCATCAAAATAGAGATTAAAAAGAACTGGGGACAAGATTCCCCCATGTCTGACACCATTGCTAACCCCAAATGGGCCTGAGACCTTGTTGCCCCATTTTACTTGCATAGTCCGTTGGACATACCAGCAAGCCAGAATTCTCACAATGTATTTGTGCACCCCTCTTTGACTCAATTTACCAAACAACTGTTTGATAGTGTTGGCCTACAGGGTGATCACTGGTCGGCTCGGACTCTGGGGGCCGAAGGGTCTGATCCCACGCCGTCTCTCCAAAAACTCTAAACTAAAATGCGTGGACGGAGGAAGGAAAGGTTCAGTTCAGTTTAGTTTATCGTCACGCGTACCGAGGTACAGTGAAAAGCTTTTGTCGCGTGCCATCCAGTCAGCGGAAGGACAATACATGATTACAATCGAGCCATTTACAGTGTACAGATACATGATGAGGGAATAGCGTTTAGTGCAAGTTAAAGCCGGCAAAGTCCGATCAACGAAAGTCTGATGATTGGCACAAAATGCTGCAGTAACTCAGCGGAACGGGCAGCATCTCTGGAGAGAAGGAACGGGTGACGTTTCACGCCGAAACCCTCTCTCCCATGAAAGTCACCAAGGAGGAAGATGGTAGTTCAGCACTGCTCTCTGGTTGTGGTAGGATGGTTCAGTTGCCTGTAACAACTGATAACAAGGGGGGTGGGGGCAGGAACTGGGTGAGTGGGGTGGTGAGGTGCGGAAGAAGGAGAGGGGTGGGGTGGGGGGGGGGGGGGAGGTGGGCAGGTGAGAAGGAGGGGGTGAGGTTACCTGAGATTGGAAAATTAAATGTTCATAGCACTGGGTTGTAAGGTACCCAAGTGGAATATGAGGTGCTTTTCCTCCAGTTTGTGTGTGGTCTCTCTCTGGCAATGGAGGAGGCCCAGGACAGACAGGCCACTATGGAAATAGGAAAAGGGTACTGATGTGCCAATTTGCATTTCACTTTGCACAAGAAATCACAGACAAACTAATGTTTAGATTTCTTTAAGGACTGTATTACATGTTTGTACAGCCGTTGCAACATGTTCAAGGGCTAAGTATCAAAAATAAACGGCGTTTTGCCACATAGTTATGTGTGTAGCCAACTGATTGCAACAAAATGCTGATTGAGTCCAGAATCTATTTTTAAAAAGGTTTATTGTCACAATTAGTAATCTCTCTGTATTACAAAAATATTGTTCCTTTCCTGTGACTAATTGGATTCAAAATTCAGACCATAAAATCAGTGTGTTTGTTAGCTACAAAGAAAGTCCGCCTACATTTACTCTGGGTGCCTTGGAATGAATGAGAGGCAAATATACAAGGTGAACTTGGACACAGAGCGCTGGAGTAACTCAGCGGGTCAGGCAGCATCACTGGAGAACATGGATAGGTGACGTTTCACAGTGTGCTGGAGTAACTCAGCGGGCCAGGCAGCATCTCTGGAGGACAAAGAAACATAGAAAAAATGGGGACATTTCGGTGACGTTTCAGGTCGGGCCGAAGAAGGGTCTCGACCCAAAACGTCACCTATCCATGTTCCCCAGAGATGCTGCCTGACCCGCTGAGTTACTCCAGCACTCTGTGAAACGTCACCTATCCATGTTCCCCAGAGATGCTGCCTGACCCGCTGAGTTACTCCAGCACTCTGTGAAACGTCACCCATCCATGTTCCTCAGAGATGCTGCCTGACCCGCTGAGTTACTCCAGCACTCTGTGAAACGTTACCTATCCATGTTCCCCAGAGATGCTGCCTGACCCGCTGAGTTACTCCAGCACTCTGTGAAACGTCACCCATCCATGTTCCTCAGAGATGCTGCCTGACCCGCTGAGTTACTCCAGCACTCTGTGAAACGTTACCTATCCATGTTCCCCAGAGATGCTGCCTGACCCGCTGAGTTACTCCAGCACTCTGTGTCTTTCGCACACATGACAATAAAGCACCGTTGAACGATTGAAATAAGACTTTTCCTCAATTACAAGCTTTGCATCCCCACATCAGTCGTTTGAACTCTTGTTTAGTTTAGTTTAGTTTAGAGATACAGCGCGGAAACTTGACCTTTGGCCCACTGAGTCCGTGCCGACCAGCAAACCTCGCACATTAACACTATCCTGCACACACAATAGACAATAGGTGCAGGAGTAGGCCATTCGGCCCTTCGAGCCAGCACCATCATTCAATGTGGGACACTTTATAACTTTTGCCAAAGCCAATTAACCTACAAACCTGTACGCCTTTGGAGTGTGGGAGGAAAGCGGAGCACCCGGAGAAAACCCACGCAGGTCACGGGGAGAACGTACAAACTCCGTACGGACAGCACCCGTAGTCAGGATGGAACCCGGGTCTCTGGTGCTATGAGGCAGCAACTCTGCCGCTGTGCCACTGTGCCGCCTGCAACTTCACCCTGAGAGAGCTGAGAGGACACCCCTTAAGTCAGTAAGAGCCTTCCGACAACAGGCCTCAAGAATCGCATGCAAACCGTGATGAAACAAAGTAGGAGAATGAGAACCCAGTGCCCTGTTGCTAGGGCAATAACCTAGCTCTCAAAGCCAACAGAACAGCACAGTGGCACGGGGGTAGAGCCACTGCCTCACAGCGCCAGAGACCCAGGTTTGATCCTGTCTCCGGCTGCTGTCTGTACGGAGTTTGCACGTTCTACCCGTGACAATGTGGGTTTTCTCCGGGTGCTCCAGTTTCCTCCCACACCCCAAACATGTGCAGGTTTGCAGGTTAATTGGCCCTCTGTAAATTGCTCCGTGTGCGTAGGGAGTGGATGAGAAAGTGGGCTAACATAGAACTAGTGAATG
>NC_135956.1:9865926-10003426 GCF_053455715.1 Rhinoraja longicauda
CTCCTCCTCCTCCTCCTCCTCCTCCTCCTCCTCCTCCTCCTCCTCCTCCTCCCTGTGAGTTGCTCAGCTTTGCTTTGCTCCAACAGAGGACATCTCAATAGGCGCTCCATAGTTTGTGGTTCAGTGCCACATATGGAGGTGATGTCTTCATTGTCTATACAACCCCACTTCTTGAGAGTGGCTTTACAACGACCAGTACCAGCTCTCAATCTGCTGAGGCATTTCCATCCAGCCCAGCTTGATTCGGCCCCAAGAGGAAGTTCTTCATTGGCACTTGTGGACATGGATGTCGTTGATGGGAGATTGGCTCGTCTCCCTTCCCATAATGCAGCTCTAGTACCTTCAGCTTCAGCATTTGGTTCAACTTCGTTGAGGAAGCTTTTCCTGGACTTTAGCCGACTCTTTGCGGGTTCATGGCCGAATAGGGGATGTGGTACATCTGTGGTCTGGTGATGGCGTTCTCTACTGCTTGCTGCACTGCGACCAATCTCTGGTGGTGCTACACCAAATAATATGTATAGGCGGTCATTGAAGATGGTTTCGAGGAAGGGAAAGTACCGATCTTGTATTTGGCGACCTCTCAGCTGCTTACGACACTGTTAACCATAGATGCGGCACGGTGGCGCAGCGGTAGAGTTGCTGCCTTACAGCGAATGCAGCGCCGGAGACTCAGGTTCGATCCTGACTACGGGCACCGTCTGTACGGAGTTTGTACGTTTTCCCCATGACCTGCGTGGATTTTCTCCAAGATCTTCGTTTCCTCCCACACTCCAAAGATGTACAGGTATGTAGGTTAATTGACTGGGTAATATGTAAAAATTGTCCCTAGTGTGTGTAGGATAGTGTTAATGTGCGGGGATCGCTGGGCGGCGCGGACTAGGTGGGCCGAAGGGCCTGTTTCCGCGCTGTATCTCTAAATCTAAAATCTAAATCTAAAAATCATGCCTTCTCCACAAGATCCTGGACCTTACCAAGGGCATCTGTCTAACAGAATAGATTGAAAGGATGCTCGAGAACAGGTACTTCTTTGTCGAATTGGGTAGTAAGAAGAGCAGATGGCAGAAACTCAAGAACGGACTGCCGCAGGGAAGTGTGCTTGCACCAATACTCTTCAACATCTGCACTAACGACCAACCTAGAAGTGAAGGTACATGTTGCTTTATCTATACAGATGGCCTTGGTGTAGCTGCCCGAGACATGACTTCAGTGCTGTTGAAGAATGACTCTCAAATGCCCTCAACACACTAACACCATACTACGAAGAGAACCACCTCCGAGCCAATCCATCACAGACACAGGTGTGCGCATTCCATCTGCATAACCGAGAAGCCAAACGCCAACTGAACGTCACCTGGTCTGGTACCCCCTTGACAACTGCGATCACCCAGTATATCTAGGAGTCACCTTAGATCGTTGCCTCTCCTTCAAGACCCATGTTGAGAAGGAAAGAGCTAAAGTCTGTGCAAGAAACAACATTGTCAGCAAACTTACTGGAACAAGATGAGGAGCAATTCCTGACACTCCCCGATCAACTGCCTTGGCCCTTTGCTACTCCACAGCAGAGTACGCATGCCCAGTCTGGGAGAGATCAGCCCATGCTAAGAATATATAAGAAAATAACTGCAGATGCTGGTACAAATCGAAGGTGTTTATTCACAAAATGCTGGAGTAACTCAGCAGGTCAGGCAGCATCTCGGGAGAGAAGGAATGGGCAACATTTCGGGTCGAGACCCTTCTTCAGACTGATGTCGGGGGAGCGGGTCAAAGGAAGGATATAGGTGGAGACAGGAAGATAGAGGGAGATCTGGGAAGGGGGAGGGGAAGAGAGGGACAGAGGAACCATCTAAAGTTGGAGATAGCCCATACTTAGCCCACGCTAAGAAGATTGATCCAGCCATCAATGCAGCCTGCCGCCTTATCACTGGATGTCTTAGACCAACATCAACTGTTTGAGTAAAAATGGTGTCCTTCAAGTTCCCCTGGTCATGGTTAAAATATGTTACCATCATTGTTAAACCATAGTCCTCACCATATTGTTTTTGTCTCTTAATGCAAGGTAATTTTAAAGCCATTGTAAATACTATACTGCCCCCTAAAGGCAGCTCAAGGTATATCAAAGTGCATCAGTTCTAAATAAAGACACAAGGTGCTGAAATAACTCAGCGGGACAGGCAGCATCTCTGGAGACCATGGACAGGTGACATTTTGGGTCGAGACCCTCTTTTGTGAGGCTGAAGATGGGTCCCGTCTAGAAATGTCACCTATCCACGGTCTCCAGAGATGCTGCCTGGCCCGCTGAGTTACTCCGGCACTTTGACTCTTTTTTTGTGTGTAAACCCGCAGTTCCTTGTTTCAACAGTTTAAAAATGTAGTTTTGGATATCTGTTCAATATTTACGCATTGAGAATTATTTTTGGTAATTTTGCAATTTTTCTGTGCCTCACTGATTAATTTTACCAAGAATTTAATAAAATTCAATTAATTGTATCAAACTCCAGCCTCTACTCACTGGAGTTTAGAAGGATAAGGGGGGAACATTGAAACGTAGTGAAAGGCTTGGACAGAGTGGATGTGGAGAGGATGTTTCCACTAGTGGGAGAGTCTAGGACCAGAGGTCACAGCCTCAGAATTAAAGGATGTTCCTTTAGGAAGGAGATGAGGAGGAATTTCTTTGGTCAGAGGGTGGTGAATCTGGGGAATTCATTGCCACCGAAGGCTGTGGAGGCCAAGTCAATGGATATTTTTTACGTCAGAGATAGATAGATCCTCGATTAGTACGGGTGTCAGGGGTTATGGGGAGAAGGCAGGAGAATGGGGTTAGGAGGGAGAGATAGATCAGCCATGATTGAATTTCGGAGGAGACTTGATGGGCTGAATGGCCTAATTCTGCTCCTATCACTTATGAACATGAATTTATGAATATATTCCTGATCTTTCAATCTACTCCATTGCAACCGTCGCCATTTTAATTTTACATCTGCACTTCTCTATAGCTGTGATGTTTATACTCTTTTCTCTTTTGCAGCAACTGTGCACTCATGTACGGTATGATCTCTCTGTGTAACAGGGCGGCACGGTGGCGCAGCGGTAGAGTTGCTGCCTTACAGCGCCAGAGACCCGGGTTCCATCCCGACTAGGGGTTCTGTCTGCACAGAGTTTGTGTGCTCTCCCCGTGACCAGCGTGGGTTTTCTCCGTGATCTTCGGTTAATAATAATTCGGTCAATAATAACCTATATCAATACAGAATACCTCCACCCTCGACTCCGCCCAAGGACCCTGATAGTCTTTTCAGATGAGGCAGAGGTTCACTGGCACCTCCTCCCGCACTCCAAAGACGTATTGGTTTGTAGGTTAATTGCATAGAAAACATAGAAAATAGGAGCAGGAGGAGGCCATTTGGCCCTCGAGCCAGCACCGCCATTCTTTGGGATCATGGCTGATCATCCACAATCAGTAACCTGTGCCTGCCTTCTCCCCATATCCCTTGATTCCACAACCCCCTCGAACTCCATCTAACTCTCTTTTAAATTCATCCAATGAATTGGCCCCCACTGCCTTCTGTGGCAAGAACTCCACAAATTCACAACTCTCTGGGTGAAAAAGATTTTTCTCACCTCAGTTTTAAATGGCCTCCCCTTTATTCTTGGACTGTGGCCCCTGGTTCTGGACTCCCCCAACATTTGGATTTTTTTTCCTGCATCTAGCTTGTCCAGTCCTTTCATAATTTTATACGTCTCTATAAGATCCCCTCTCATCCTTCTAAACTCCAGAATACAAGCCCAGTCGACCCATTCTTTCATCATTTGTCAGTCCCACCATCCCAGGAATTAACCTGGTGAACCTACGCTGCACTCCCTCAATAGCAAGGACGTCCTTCCTCAAATTAGGAGACCAAAACTGCACACAATACTCCAGATGCGGTCTCACCAAGGCCCTCTACAACTGCAGAAGGACCTCTTTACTCCTGTACTCAACTCCTCTTGTTATGAAGGCCAACATGTCATTAGCTTTCTTCACTGCCTGCTGTACCTGCATGTTTACTTTCAGTGACTGGTGTACAAGGACACCCAGGGCCTTGGTATATTGGCTTGGTATATTTGAAAATTGTCCCTAATGTGTATAGGATAGTGTTAATGTGCGGGGTCATTGGTCAGTGCTGACTCGTTGGGCCAAAGGTCCTGTTTCCGTGCTGTATCTCTAAACTAGACTAAACTAAACGTGTTCATAAAAACCTATACCAACACAGAATACCTCCCCCCTGGACTACGTCCAAGGACCCCAACAGTCCTTTCAGGTGAGGCAGAGGTTCACTTGCACCTCCTCCAAACTCATTTACTGTATCCACTGTTCCAGGTGTGGACTGCTCTCGGCGAGACCAAGCGCAGGCTCGCCGATTGTTTCGCTGAACACCTCCGCTCAGTCCATCTAAACCTACATGATGTCCAGGTTGCCAAACACTTTTACTCCCCCTCCCATTCCCACCCTGACCTTTCTATCCTGGGCCTCGTCCATTGTCAGAGTGAGGCCCAGCACAAATTGGAGGAACAGCACCTCAAATTTTGCTTGGGCAGCTACACCCCAGCGGTATGAACATTGACTTCTCTAACTTCAAGTAACCCTTGCTTTCCCTCTCTCTCTCCACCCCCCTTCCTTCCCAGTTCTCTGACCAGTCTGACCGTCTCATATTACATTTAATCTCTGTTTGCTTTGTTGTTACCTTCTCCTAGCTAACGGTGATCATATTCTACATTCTCCTTGATATGCATCCCCTTTGATGTCTTGTTTTCACACCTTACACTTCCTTATCTCTGTATCTCCCTCTCCCCTGACTCAGTGTGAAGAAGGGTCTCAGGCACTAAGGCAGTGGTACAGCTGCTAATCTTATTTGATCTTATTGGATAGCAAAGCGTTTCACTCTACCCGAACATATGAATTATAAGGAAAGAGCTCGATAGATAGAGAGAGCTAGATAGAGCTCTTAAGGATAGCGGAGTCAGGGAGTATGGGGAGAAGGCAGGAACGGGGTACTGATTGAGAATGGTCAGCCATGATCATATTGACTGATGGTGCTGGCTCGAGGGGCCAAATGGCCTCCTCCTGCACCTATTGTCTATTGTCTATTGAAATACAAAAATTATTTAAATTGAGTACGAACAAGTCGACATTGGTAGTTTGACAGATTTCCAAATGCATTCTTGTTAATAACCTATCAACATGGTACTTCAGGATGTTCCAAAGCTGATTTCCAGTGGGCAGCACAGTGGTACAGCTGGTAGACCTGATGCCTCACAGTGCTGGACACCCAGGTTTGTTCCTGCCGTCTGTACGGAGTTTGCACGCTCTCCCCGTGACCTGTGCGGGTTTTCTCAGGGAGCTCCAGTTTCCTCCCACGTTCCAAAGACGTGCAGGTTTGTAGGTTCATTGGCTTCTGCAAAAATTGTCCCGAATGTGTAGGAATTAGCACATGAGTGTATGAAAATAACTGCAGATGCTGGTACAAATCGAAGGTTTTTATTTTACAAAATGCTGGAGTAACTCAGCAGGTCAGGCAGCATCTCAGGAGAGAGGGAATGGGTGACGTTTCGGGTTGAGACCCTTCTTCAGACTGATGTCAGGGGGGCGGGACAAAGGAAGGATACAGGTGGAGACAGGAAGATAGAGGGAGAACTGGGAAGGTGGAGGGGAAGAGAGGGACAGAGGAACTATCTAAAGTTGGAGAAGTCGATGTTCATACCGCTGGGCTGCAAGCTGCCCAAGCGAAATATGAGGTGTTGTTCCTCCAATTTCCGGTGGGCCTCACTATGGCACTGGAGGAGGCCCATGACAGAAAGGTCAGACTGGGAGTGGGAGTGGAAGTGCTCAGCCACCGGGAGATCAGGTTGGTTAAGGCGGACTGAGCGAAGGTGTTGAGCGAAACGATCGCCGAGCCTGCGTTTGGTTTCGCCGATGTAGAGAAGTTGACATCTAGAGCAGCGGATACAATAGATGAGGTTGGAGAAGGTGCAGGTGAACCTCTGTCTCACCTGGAAAGACTGTTTGGGTCCTTGGATGGAGTTGAGGGGGGAGGTGAAGAGACAGGTGTTGCATCTCGTGCGGTTGCAGGGGAAAGTGCCCGGGGATGGGGTGGTTTGAGTAGGAAGGGACGAGTGGACCAGGGAGTTACGGAGAGCACATGAGTGATCACTGGTCGGCGTGCACACTGCATCTCCAAACTACACTCGTGCCTGCGTAGATAGACACAAAATGCAGGAGTAACTCAGCGGGACAGGCAGCATCTGCGGAGAGAAGGAATGGGTGGCGTTTTGGCTCAAGTATCTGAGGAAAGGTCTGAAGAAGGGTCTCCACCCGAAACTTCATCCATTCCTTCTCTCCAGAGATGTTGCCTGTCCCGCTGAGTTACTCCAGCATTTTGTCCCTATCTTTGGTTCAATCCAGCATCTCAGTTCCTTCCTACCAATACAGAAAAGTTCTATACTCCCAATTTTTCTCCACAATCTGTTTTCTCCTTCATACCCATCAAATTCCACCCATTCACATCCGGAGAAATATGCAGTAGCCAATAATCTGTCATATAGTGTTTCTTTGGGATATGGGAGAAAATGAATATACTCCTGCAGTTCTACAGGCTTACAGTAGAGGGCATGTTGACTGGTCGCATCATGGCCTGGATCAGCAACTTGAATGCCCAGGAACCGTTCTGTTCAGTTTCAGTTTAGTTTAATGTCACGTGTACCGAGCGAGGTACAGTGAAAAGCTTTTGTTGCGTGCTAACCAGTCAGCGGAAAGACAATACATGGTTACAATCGAGCCATTCGCAGTATACAGATTCATGATAAGGGATTAATGTTCAGTGCAAGGTGAAGCCAGTAAAGAAAAAAGATCATAGACACAAAATGCTGGAGTAACTCAGCGGGACAGGCAGCTAGGGTTGCCAACTGTCCCGTATTAGCCGGGATAGCCTGTATTTTGAGCTAACTTGGTTTGTCCCATACGGGATTGCCCTTGTCCCAAATTAGGCCCGGGGGGGGGGGGGGGGGGGGCACTGTAGGAGAAAAACAGCAGATGCTGGTTAAAATCGAAGGCAGACACAAAATGCTGGAGTAACTCAGCGGGTCAGGCAGCATCTCTGGAGGAAGGGATGGGCGACGTTTCTTTAGACTGAAGATTTTTTTTTGGAACTAAAATACTTTATTTCTGAGTGTTGTTTTGCACAAGCCAACCCTCTCCCCAGCCCGACAGTCCCGACTGAGATGAAACAGCCCCTGTAACGCACGGCTCATTTTGGGCACGGCGTTCTGCGGGCGCGTCTCAGTCTTCGCCGCTCCACACTCCGTCCCAGCTCAGTGACGCATCCGGTCCCGGCCCCGGCCCTCTCCTGCGGCCACTCCACCTCCTCCTAGAGGGCCCCCTGTCGAAGCCCCAGTCCACGCCGATGGGCTGCCCGGCCAGCTGAGACCTGTTCAAACCTTCCATGGCCGCCTGTGCCTGTTTGCAGGTCTCGTACTCCACCAGAGCGTTGTCCTTGTGGTAGCCGGTGCCCCGGTCCAGGTTGAGGTACAGGTTCTTGGTCTCACCGTACTCGGCAAACTTGTCGTGGATGTCATTCTTCCTCATGGACCCCGGTCACAAGCAGGATCCACCCCTCCACCGAGCGTTGAGGGCTTGGCTCGTCGCCATCTTACGGCTTTGTGGTCTTCTCGCAGCCTTGAACCAAGCGCCTTCCTCAGAGTCAAATCCTCGCCCCTTCCTCTTCTTCGCCTTCTCCTTCAGTTTGTGGACACTTTCTTCGTCCATGGCAAAGTCTTCGCCGGCCGCCTCATGGAGGTCCAGCAGAAGACGGTGACTTTTCGGGTCGAGACCCTTCTTCAGACTGAGGAAGGGTCTCAACCCGAAACATCTCCAGAGATGCTGCGTGACCCGCTGAGTTACTCTGGCATTTTGTGTCTACCTCCGGGACAGTGTAGCAACACAACCTCCCGGCCCGGGCGGCCGCCATTGGTGGAGCGGGGGCACGTGTCCGCTGGCTGGGTGAGGAAGTTTGGGAGTGAGGAAGTTGGCAACCCTGCAGGCAGCATCTCTGGAGAGAAGGAATGTATGACATTTCATGTCGAGACCCTTCTTCAGACTGATCTCAGATGGGTCTCGACCCGAAACATCACCCATGCTGCCTGACCCACTGCGTTACTCCACCACTTTGTGTCTATCTTCGATTTAAACCAACATCTGCCGTTCTTTCATACACACAAAGTCCGATCAAAGATACTCCGATGAGGTAGATAGTATTTCAGGACTGCTCTCTGGTAAGACGTTTCAGTTGCCTGGTAACAGCTGGGAAGAAACTGTCCCTGAATCTGGAGGTGTGCGTTTTCACACTTCTGTACCTTTTGCCTGATGAGAGAGGGGAGAAGAGGGAGTGGCCAGGGTGCAAAAGTCGTCCTTGAAAGTCGGAGATGACAAAAAGTGGTGGACACTGCCCGGTCCATCACAGGTATTGACCTCCCCACCACAAGGAGCAGCAGGCCAGGAGTTTCTTCAGTGCGGTCACACCCTGACAGCACGCCCGGCTCGCTCGCCGTGGAACCGGGAAACCACCCAGTCATCCGAGCCTTGTCTCCCGCTCGACCGGGAACCAGGGAGGAGGGGGGGGTGGAGGGAGTTGGGGCAACAGCAGCAGACACTGGACAGAGGGCCGTTTCCAAGATGGCGGCGGATGGAGGAGAGGATCGGTGTTGCCATGGCAACGGGCCTTTAAGGCCAAGAAAAGCCTGCACTCTTAAGAAATGTAAAATTTTGTGGGTGCCAGACTCTTTGTGTACTGTGTCGGTGAAGTCTACTATTACACCACAACCATTGCACTTTTGTACTTATCTATGATTGTGCTCATCTTTTTAGTTTAGTTTAGAGATACAGCGCGGAAACAGGCCGTTAGACCCACCGAGTCCACACCGACCAGCACGTTATCACTAACAAGCCAATTAACCTACAAACCTGTACGTCTTTGGAGTGTGGGAGGAAACCGAAGATCTCGGAGAAAACCCACGCGGGTCACAGGGAAAACGTACAAATTCCGTACAGACGGCACCCGTAGTTGGGATCGAACCCGGATCTGTCGCTGTAAGCACTGCAAGGCAACAAGTCTACCACTGTGCCACTGTGCCGCCCCTGATTTTGCTGGATTGTATACAAAACTAAGAACTTCATGGTGCCATTGTAACAATAAAGTATATGTAACAATAAAGTATAATCATCATTATCATTCCACTTGGTTTTCTATCATCGGATATGATGGCAATGGAACTTTTTTCAATAATTTATTCAGTTATTAATGAATTCCAAATTCAAAGCAAATTGCACAGGAAAAGTGCAAAATCTGGGCCCAACTAGAGAAGTTAATAACAATACTAGATTTATAGAAACATAGAAAATATGTGCAGGAGTAGGCCATTCGGCCCTTCGAGCCTGCACCGCCATTCAATATGATCATGG
The DNA here is from genome assembly GCF_053455715.1 of Rhinoraja longicauda. NCBI lineage: Eukaryota > Metazoa > Chordata > Chondrichthyes > Rajiformes > Arhynchobatidae > Rhinoraja > Rhinoraja longicauda. The sequence goes on from NC_135956.1 coordinate 9,875,414, forward strand.
CTGATCATCCAACTTGCCTGCCTTCTCTCCATACCCCCTGATCCCTTTAGCCACAAGGGCCACATCTAACTCCCTCTTAAATATAGCCAATGAACTGGCCTCAACTACCTTCTGTGGCAGAGAATTCCACAGATTCACCACTCTCTGTGTGAAAAAAACCCTTCTCATCTCATTATAAGATACTATCCAAAATATCCTTAAAAATATTAAGGTGGAGTCGGGTCCGAGGGTCACCAATGAAGAAGCTAGTAGTTCAGGACAGCTCTCTAGTTGCGGTAGAGTTGCTGCCTTACCGCGCGCGGCAAAGACCCGGGTCTGATCCTGACTGCAGGTGCTGTCTGTACGGAGTTGGTACGTTCTCCCCGTGGGTTTTCTCCGGGTGCTCTGGTTTCCTCCCACACTCCAAAGACGTACAGGTTTGTAGCTTAATTGGCTTTGGTAAAAAAAAGTTAAATTGTCCCTCGTGTGTAGGATAGTGCTAGTTAGTGTACAGGGTGATCGCTGGTCGGCGCGGACTCGGGGGGCTGAAGGGCCTGTTCCTGCGTTGTATCGATAAAGTGTAAAATGTAGACAACCTCACTTATTATGCATGCTGCACATTCCATATGTGATCCAGTCCGGATCTTCATCCCTACCAAGACTATGTAAGCTGTCTTACTCTGTCTCACAGCACAGTAGCTGCTGGCCAGAGACGATAGCATGTAATGTTTCTTCTGCTTGTGCTGCAATAAAACTATGAGTTGTATTCCATTGTATGGGTCTGATTTCACAACATAAAAGTATCATCAAATATACAGGATAGAAAGTGAAAATAGAATCTAAATGCATCAGGTAAAAGATACATAAACTGGTTGTCAATAATATTACAAGTTTTAAAATGCGGTTAAAATACATTAGCATCCCTTGGTAATGAGAGCATCTATGAAATTAGCACAGAGATATCATTGTGGTATCATACACGTTGAGATGTATTACCGACAGCAAGGAACCTTGTGCGAATCCCTGCTTCGTTCTGTTCTCCAGTTCCTACATCTGACATTCATGTTTGTGTCTCCAGTTAGTTTTGTGGAAAGAGGACATTATGTCACAGAAGACTGCAGAGGTCAAGTCAGTGGATATTTTTAAGGCAGAGATAGATTCTTGATTAGTACGGGTGTCAGAGGTTGTGAGGAGAAGGCAGGAGAATTGGGTTAGGAGGGAGAGATAGATCAGCCATGATTGAATGGCGGGGTGGACTTGATGGGCCAAATGGCCTAATTCAACTCCGATCACATGACATGCAACAGTACAGCACAGGAATAGGCCTTTCGGCCCACATTGTCTGTGTTTACTACGATGCCAATTTAAACCGCATATCTGCCTGCACATCTATGCCTCTTCCTTCCCCGTCGAGTTTGGAGATACTGCACGGAAACAGGCCCTTTGGTCTACTGAGTCCGCACCGACCAGCGATCCCCGTTCACCAACGCTATCCAACACACACTGGGGACAATTTACATTTATACTAAGCCAATTAACCTAAAAACTTGTACTTCTTTGGAATGTGGGAGGAAACCGGAACACCCAAAGGAAACCTATGCGGGTCACGGGGAGAACGTACAAACTCCACACTGAGAGCACCTGTAGTCAGGATCGAACCCAGGTAATATTGAATGGTGGTGCTGGCTCGAAGGGCTGAATGCCTACTCCTGCACCTATTTTCTATGTTGGTGCAGACTCGGTGGGCTGAAGGGCCCATTTCCAAGCTATATCTCTGAACTAAACTTGTTACGAGTCAGAGGACAAATCTTGTCGGGATGTAAATGAATGGAGAATAAAGACAAAACGTTCTGTGTTCAGTGCCCTTGGAGTGTGTTAATTATATTCAGATCAAGGTGCTGATCTGACACGTTACCAGGGTGCAAAGGAATGGCAGAATAAAAAATCTCCATACCATGGTATGATGATCATACTTTTAGAATTAAAGGACGTTCTTTTTGGAAGGAGATAAGGAGAAATTTCTTTAGTAGAGGGTGGTGAATCTGTGGAATTCTTTGCCACAGAAGGCTGTGGAGGTCAAGTCAATGGGTATTTTTAAAGCAGATACATTCTTGATTTGTACGGGAGTCAGGGGTTATGGGGAGAAGGCAGGAGGATGGAGTGAGGAGGGAGAGATAGATCAGCCATGATTGAATGGTGGAGTAGTCGATGGGCCGAATGGCCGAATTCTACTATTCCTTATGACTTTTATGTTATCCCATCCTCATCGCCAATGTCAGATTATCGCTTTGATCCAGATAATAAAACACATATCAAAACACATATCATGGACACGGAACATAAATGCTTTGTTTTATTCCATTCCTTTACATCCCGGCTTGTGCTCAGCATAGCCAAACATGTCTAAAGGGTCTCGACCTGAAATGTCACCCATTCCTTCTCTCCAAAGGAACGGCCTGTCCCGCTGAGTTACTCCAGTTTTTTTAAATGTCTATCTATGCTTTACTATGCTTTAAGGGCATCTTTAAACTTTCATTCAGCTGAATGCAAAAGACATCTCACACACCATTTATTCCTCAAGTGTTTTATTTGCAACCACTGTCTGTTAGTATCACAAATTTAACATTTTCCTGAGAGATAGCAGGCAGTTTTCACAAGAAATGTCATGTTAGGATTGGGTGTTCATTTGTGTATCAAACACTGTTCATTTGCCACAGTCGAGATGAATATTGTACCACAAGTTCAAAAAAGACTAGTTTCAGACAACAATTAAAATCAACATATCTTTTTCAGAGTGTGGGAATGAACTTACACCGAAGTTAAGACACAAAATGCTGGAGTAACTCAGCGGGACAGGCAGCATCACTGGAGAGAAGGAATGGGCGACGTTTCGGGTTGAGACCCTTCTTCAAAATGAGAGTCAGGGGAGAGGGAGACATAGAGATATGGAAGGGTAAGGCGTGAAAACGACAGATCAAAGCAGACAATGTTCAAAGAAATGTAGAATGGTTAGTTGTCACCTGAGGCGAAGGTGACAACGAGGCATAAATCCGTAAAATTAACCAGGACAGTGAAGCTAGTTGGAGAACTAGGACAGGGGTTTCCCTCTCCACCCCTCCCCCGCTTCAGTTCTCCGACTAGTTTCACTGTCTTTCTGATTAATTTTACTGATTGTATGCCTCCTTGCTACCTTCCTCTCGGCCAACATTGACCCATTCTACTTTTTCCTTATCATCGTCTGCTTTGCTCTCTCGTTTTCACATCTTACCTTTCCATAAGTCTACACAACCCACTCCCCTGACTCAGTATGAAGAAGGGCCTCGACCCCAAGCGCCACCCATTCCTTCTCTCCAGAGATGCTGCCCGCCCTGCTGAGTTACTCCAGCACTTTGCGTCTGCCTTTTTCAGAGTGCTGCCAAAGCATCAGTCTCATTGTCCAGCGTTTAGCGACATAAAGATCGTCTGAAGGAATATTCTCTGCATTTAAGAGCATTACAAATGTGCAACAGTATTGACCTGAAAGCAAAAATCACAATTTTCACCTCATATTTTCATCGTAACAGGGATGGTTAGGTACCTGCACTCAAGGCTTGCTCTTATAAAAGGACCGCAAACCAAACTGAACGACACGTTATGCGATCAATAGCTTATGTCAACAATCTGACATTGAAGCACACAGAACTACTTTATCTCTTCCTCTTTAGAGTGGATCGAAATGCACAGCAGCAAAGAATTTTCATCGTGTCCCTCATTTGATTTCATCGTGCGCATATACATATGTAATCTATCACATAAAAATAGGTGAAATGTTCAAAAATTGAAAGAAAATTCACACAAAAATAAAAAACTTCACCTGGAATCAAAGTTACAAAACCATTTAAACACAGTTGTCACAAGGCCTGTGCCTTTATAAATCAAGCTGTGCTAAGCAATTTCAGACCAATGCAAAGTGAAATTATTTACTTCAGCATTTGGCACAAACAATATGCTTTTACACAAGCTTTTAACGGAGTGATTGTTCAGGATGATGACGTTGCAGCTGAAACTAGTCAGAAAGTGCAAAAAAAAAAGCATCTGCTTAGCTTGTTAACAACACCTCACTAACCCAGGGACAGGACAGTTCAATGGCTTGTTAACACAGCGATTGGCTTAATAACTCAATAACAAAACTGCCTGCAAAGAAAACAAAAACTAAAATGTTTTAAATAAAAATATATGCAAGGCGGAACTGCAGATGCTGGTTTACACCGAAGATAGACACAAAATGCTAGAGATAGTAACCCAGCAGGACAGGCAGCATCTCTGGATAGGAGGAAATGGGTGATGTTTTGGGTCGAGACTTTGTTGCTAGCAATGATCTATTCTACATTCTCCTTGACCTTCATCCCCTTCGATCTCTCGTTTTCACACCGCCCCCTTCCATATCTCTCGTCTCCCTCTCCTATGACTTTCAGTCTGAAGAAGGGTCTCGACCTGAAACGTCACCCGTTCCTTCTCTCCAGAGGCGCTGCCCGAGTTACCCCAGCATTTTGTGTCCATCTTCTTGAAATAAAAATAAATATAGAGGCTTCCAGAATTTCTTCTCTTCTTTGCACCTTTAAAAAAAACCTGCAAGAATTAATGTACGACCATTTTAAGCCTATGGATTACAATCCACTGCAAAACAACAAAACTGCTTCGTCTTCAAGCACCAGGCATCAAGCCACTGAAATAACAACTATTATTCCAATAGCTTTTCTTCTGTTCTCTGGCATCACATCCAGCTCCCAATTTTCCCATGGAAGGTAGACTCCATCTCTCCTTACTTCCTGCCAAAGCCATTGGTAGTCTTACTTCTGGCAGAGTGTTTTTTACGCCTTGTTGCACTCTTGTCTACTGTATTCAAGCTCGTCACCTCACAGTTTCCATCACCTGGTTAAAAACAAAATTCAGTTGGTGAATGAAACTTTACAGGAGGCAAAATCCCACCAAGTCTCTTCAGCCCGATGTGTTCATCATCTCATTTATCCAGGATTTTTTTTTTTGATTAAAAGGAGTGTATAGGAAGGAACTTTTAAACCATGCGCACAAAATGCTGGAGTAACTCAGCGGGACAGGCAGCGTCTCTGGAGAGAAGGAATGGGTGACGTTTCGTATCGAGACCCTTCTTCAGACTGAGAGTCAGGGGAGAGGGAGTGCTGCTCAGGAATGCAGCATTTAGTGCGCCCATTTCACTCTCTCACTCATTTCACTCTCATTTCAGTTTAATTTCGAGATACAGCGCAGAAATAGGCCCTTCGGCCCACCGAGTCCATGCCGACCAGCGATCCCCGCACATTAACGCCATAGTACACACACTAGGGGCAATTTTACATCTATGCCAAACCAATTAACCTACAAACCCGCACGTCTTTGGAGTGTGGGAGGATCTTGGAGAAAACCCACGTAGGTCACGGGGACAATTTTATTTATTAGTCGTCGTTTATAGTCAAACAGCATGGAAACAGGCCCTGCAGCCCATGTTCTCAAAGAGATTGGTTTAGGAGAAGGGTCTCGACCTGAAATGTCACCTATTCCTTTTCTCCAGAGATGCTGTCTGACTTGTTGAGATACTCCAACTTTTTGTGTCTATCTTCTCCAAAGATGTTGCTTGACCCACTGAGATACTCCTGCACTTTGTGCTTTATTGGTTCCAGCATATGCATTTCCTTGTGACCAAACTAATTCTATGTTGTCCCACTTTCTTATCCACTCCCTACACACTAAGGGCAATATTATCGAAGGCCAATTGACCTACAAATCTGTACGTCTTTGGGAAGTGGGAGAAAACCAGAGCACCCGGAGGAAGCCCACGCGGTCACAGGGAGAACGTGCAAACTCCATACAGTCAGCACCCAAGGTCAGGATGTGACCTGGCGCTGTGAGGCAGCAACTCTACCGCTGCGCCACCGTGCAGAGCACAGAATCTCTAAACAACTGTACTCAAAGCAACTTGTGGTTTCAAATACAATGAAAAATATTAAGATATCTTTTGCAATGCTAAGGACAGAGATGAATACAAGCAAATAAGGATCAACTGAAGTCATAGAGTGATACAGCGTGGAAACAGGCCCTTCGGCCTAACTTGCCCACTCCGATCAGCATGTCCCATCGACACCAGTCCCACCTGCCTGCGCTTGGCCCATATATCCCTCTAAACCTGTCCTACCCATAAACCTGTCTAAATGTTTCTTAAACGTTTGGATAGTAAAGCATTGCGAGAGAAAAAGATTGGAGAAGGTGTGTACGAAAGGAACTGCAGATGCTGGTTTAAATCAAAGATCGACACAAAATGCTGGAGTAACTCAGCGGGTCAGGCAGCATCTCAGGAGAGAAGGAATGGGTGACGTTTCAGGTCGAGACCCTTCTTCAGGGGAGGGGGCAGGACAGGGGTAGAATGTAGTTGGAGACAGTAAGACCAGTGGGAGAACTGGGAAGGGGGAGGGGATGGATTGGAGAAGGCCTGAGTTATGTTGCAATGCAAGAAAATTTAACAATCTTTCTTAAAATTTTGAATTGTTTTCCTGTTCATTTCAAAGTGTAGTTGTACGCACAAACCTTTAGCGTATGTGTCGTAAGGCAGTGGTGAGAAATCACTGCTGTTAGCCATCTCCTCAGAATCAGATTCTGAGAGAGTCTGAAACACAAAAAACATTGAACAGTTATACAATCCATTCTCTCCACAGATGCTGCCTGATCCACTGACATAGTCATGGAGTGATATAGTGTGGAAACAGGCCCTTCGGCCCAACTTGCCCACACCGGCCAACATATACCAACTACACTAGTCCCACCTACCTGTGCTTGGTCCATATCCCTACAAACCTGTCCTATCCATGTACCTGTCTAACTGTTTCTTAAATGCAGGGATAGTCCCAGCCTCAACTACCTCCTCTGGCAGCTTGTTCCATACACCCACCACCCTTTGTGTGTAATAGTTGCACCTTAGATTCCTAATAAATCTTTTCCCCCTCACCTTGAACCTATGTCCTCTGGTGCTAGATTCCCCAACTCTGGGAAAGAGATTCTGTACATCTACTCCATCTATTCCTCTCATGATTTTATACACCGATCAGCCAAAACATTATGACCACTGACAGGCAAAGTGAATAACATTGATTATCTTGTTACAATGGCACCTGTCAAGAGGTGGGATATATTAGGCAGCAAGTGACCAGTCAGTTCTTGAAGTTGATGTGTTGGATGCAGGAGAAATGGGCAGGAGTAAAGACCTGAGTGACTTTGACAAGGGCCAAATTGTTATGGCCAGACATCTGGGTCAGAGCATCTCTGAAACGGCAAGGCTTGTGGGGTGCTCCTGGTCAGCAGTGGTGAGTACCTACCGACAATGGTCCGAGGAGGGACAAACCACAAACCGGCAACAGGGTGTTGAGCGCCCAAGGCTCATCGATGCGCAAGGGCAACGAACTGTAATTACTCATTACAGTTCCACCACTGATTTTCTGGCACTCTTGGTTCCAGAGCTTTGCTGGTTTATCCAGCAGGCCAAGGAAGTCGGCTGTGGGGATAGATTTGCTGGCTCCAGCTGGGCTGGAGTTCCAGAGCCCCAGCCGCGGGTTGCAAATTCAACCCACCGATCGGCCATGGAAGTCCCAATGAGGTAGAGATTGGCTGCCTTGTCCAGCCTAGGTGCCACATTTTCAGGGAGACTTCCTGGGTGCGTGGGGGAGGGTGGTGGAATTTCTCGCGAAACCGCTAGCGACCTCTAGCAGAACCATAGTGTTCATTACGTCGAAACACCGTTTATTTATTTATTTTCTTTTTTTCGATCCGATTTCTCCGTTTATTTGGCAAAGTCAAAAAGCGCGGAAAATGGATTTTAAAAACACGGAAATCCGCGGAAAATTCACATGCCTGAACACTGGAAGGAGTGGTGGTGGAGGCAGATACGACAGAGGCATTTAGAGGTTTTTAGATAAGCACGTGGATGTGCAGGGAACAGAGGGATATGGATGGCGTGCAGGCAGAGAAGATTAGTTAAATGATATGGCATCATGTAGGACATGACATATGTGTTAGTGCTGTACTGTGCTACGTGCTATGTGAACAATGGGCCGTGCTCAGTACACCTAGGCCTACACTTTCCCATTCCCACACTGACCTTTCTGTCCTGGGCCCCCTCCACTGTCAGAGTGAGGCCCAGCGCAAATTGGAGGAACAGCGCCTCATATTTCGCTTGGGCAGCTGACACCCCAGCGGCATGAATATTGATCTTTCCAATTTCAATTAACCCTTGCATTCCCGCTCACACTGTCCCTCCCCCACCCTAGTGGTCGTACTAGTTTCACTGTTTGCATCCCTTCATTATCATCTCCTCTACAGCCAACAATGGGCCATTGTGGGCTCCTTGGCCTTCGGTGCCGGCTCTGATTTGTTCTGTACTTTTTCATACCTCTGGTTTCCCTCTCCCCTGACTCTAAGACTGAAGAAGGGCCTCCACCTGAAACGTCACCTATTCCTTTCTTTCCCCAGACGTGCTGTCTGACCTGCTGAGTTACTCCAGCATTTTGTGTCTAGCACCGGTAAGTGACTTGGTTCAGGACCGGAAGCTCTGGTGACATTTCCCATTGTAGTCTGGAATCAAGATTGATTCCCTGATGATCATAGGATCCCCCCAGGGTTGCGTCCTTAGCCCCCTGCTGAACTCCCTGTACACACATGACTGTGGGGCCAGGTTCAGCTCAAACTCCATCATCAAGTTTGCTGATGACACTGTGGTGGTGGGCCGGATCTCCGACAACGATGAGAAGGCCTACCGGGAGGAGGTGGCTGATCTGGCACTCTGGTGTCGGGACAATAGCCTCCTCTTGAATGTCAAAGAACTAAGGAGCTGATTGTGGACTTTAGAAGGGCTCAACATCCAAGGACGTACACGCCACAGGAAATAAATGGGTCTATTGTGGATAGGGTGAGCAGTTTTAAATACTTGGGAGTCCACATCAAAGAGGATCTGACATGGGCAACGCACATTGCCGCACTGGTGGGTAAGGCAAAGCAGCGCCTTTACCACCTTAGACAGCTGAGGAAATTCAGAGTGTCTCTGAGGATCCTTCATTGCTTCTACTCTGGGGCTGTAGAGAGCATCCTGTCCGGCAACATCACAGTCTGGTTTGGGAACAGCTCTGCCCAGGACAGGAAGGCCCTGCAGAGAGTAGTGCGTTCGGCAGAACGCACCATGGGAACCTATACATCAGGACCTATACATCAGGAGGTGCAGATCCAGAGCAAGCAAGATCATGAGGAACCCCTGCCATCCCAGCAACGGACTGTTCCAGATGCTACGATCAGGCAAACGCCTCCGCTGTCACGCTGTAAAAACGGAGAGGATGAGACGGAGTTTCTTCCCACAGGGCATCAGGACTGTTAACTTTTATAACCCCAGGGACTAAATTTTGTCTTCTCTGTATTAACTTTTATTTATATGCTGTAACTGTAATTCTTTTTTTTGCACAATCCGCAGGCATTGCCACTTTCATTTCACTGCACATCGTGTATGTGCATGTGACAAATAAACTTGACTTGACTTGGTGCTTTTCCTGCAGTCCTGGATGTGACTGAATGAGCAAGGGACTGAACCAAAGATCTGATGCTCTTTTCTAACACTGCATATATAGTTCTCCAACTAGTTTCACTTTCCTCCTGATTAAATATTACTGACCGTACGCCTCGTTCTCACCTTCCCCTCAGCCAACAATGAACCATTTAAGGGATTGGACACGCTAGAGGCAGGAAACATGTTCCTGATGTTGGGGGAGTCCAGAACCAGGGGTCACAGTTTAAGAATAAGGGGTAGACCATTTAGGACTGAGATAAGGAAAAACGTTTTCACCCAGAGAGTTGTGAATCTGTGGAATTCTCTGCCTCAGAAGGCAGTGGAGGTCAATTCTCTGGATGGTTTCAAGAGATAGATACTCTGAAAGATAGCGGAGTCAAGGGATATGGGGAGAAGGCAGGAACGGGATACTGATTGTGGATGTTCAGCCATGATCATAGTGAATGTCAGTGCTGGCTCGAAGGGCCAATTGGCCTTCTCCTGCACCTATTGTCTATAACCATTTTACATTTCCTTGTTCATCGTTCCCTTTGATCTGTGTTACCCTTCCATATCTCTATATCTCCCTCTCCCGTGACTCTCAGTCTGAAGAAGGGTATCGACCTGAAACGTCACCCATTCCTTCTCTCCAGAGATGCTGCCTGTCCCGCTGAGTTACTCCAGCATTTTGTGTCTATCTTCGGTGTAAACCAGCATCTGCACTTCCTTCCTACACCGCATATATACTGTTGAAGTCTCTTAGAAATGTCATCAACTGCTCCAACTGCACAGGAACTGTTTTAACACACAAAGAGAAACCTGGAGATTCTTGCATATGGACTCTGCAGGCTGTTTCTATATATTCTGTACCTTAGTTTACAGTTTAGTTTAGTGCCACGTGTACAGAGGTACAGCGAAAAGCTTTTGTCGCATGATAACCAGTCAGCGGAAAGACAATACATGATTATAATCGAACCATTTACAGTGTATAGCTAAATGATAAGGGAATAATGTTTAGTGTGAGGTAAAGCCAGCAAGGTCCGATCACGGATAGTCCGAGGGTCACCAATGAGATAGTAGTTCAGCACTGCTCTCTGGTTGTGGTAGGATGGTTCAGTTGCCTGTTAACAGCTGGGAAGAAAATGTCCCCGAATCTGGAGGTGTGCGTTTTCACACTTCTGTGCCTCTTGCCCGATGGGAGAGGGGAGAAGAGGGAGTGGCCGGGGTGCGACAGGTCCTTGATTATGCTGCTGGCCTTGCCGAGGCAGCGTGAGGTGTAAATGGAGTCAATGGAAGGGAGGTTGGTTTGTGTGATGTCTGAGGGTCACCCTTGAGGTTGTTAATAGTTCAGGACTGCTCTCCAGTTGTGGCAGGTCTTTCTGCTGACTGGATACCACGCAACAAAAGCTTTTCACCATACCGCGGTACTCGTGACAATGAACTAAACTAAAGAATGACAGACACAATAAGCTGGAGTGACTCAGCGGGCCAGGCAGCATCTCTGGAGAGAAGGAATGGGTGATGTTTTTGGTCGAGACGCTTCTTTGTGATTCAGTTGCCTGATAACAGCTGGGAAGAAACTGTCCCTTCTGGAGACGGTGGCGCAGTGGTAGAGTTGCTGCCTTACAGCGAATGCAGCGCCAGAGACCCGGGTTCGATCCTGACTACGGGTGCTGTCTGTACGGAGTTTGTACGTTCTCCCCGTGACCTGCGTGGGTTTTCTCCAAGATCTTCGTTTTCCTCCCACACTCCAAAGACGTCCAGGTATGTAGGTTAATTGGCTGGGCAAATGTAAAATTTGTCCCTAATGTGTGTAGGATAGCGTTAATATGTGGGTAAGATTGCTGGTCGGCGTGGACCCGGTGGGCTGTATCTCTAAAACTAAAAACGGATACTAAAAACGTAAAAATGTATGGCAACAATCAGTGAATATATACCATGATAATAAGGAATAATTGAATCACCTCCTTTTATACAAACTCACCTTATCGTATTGATCTGTGTGCTCAGCGTACCACACCATTCCCGCAAGACAAAGGAAGGTAATCAAAGCCTGTAATGAATAAGAAATTCAAGTAAGTAGTCTTCATGCCGTTTCTGGGCGCAAATTACAAAAAACGTAGTAAAAATGGTCAATGCTGCATGAAATGAGGAGAATAGTTCGGGGAGAGTGTCTTGGCCAGAATAGGGGAATCGAGGACCAGAATCGAGGACATGGGTTTAAGGTGAAGGGGGAAAGATTTAATTGGAATCTGAGGGGTAACTTTTTCACGCAAAGGGTGGTAGGTGTATGGAACGAGCTGCCAGAGGAGATAGTTGACGCAGGTACTTTTGCAACGTTTAAAAAGCATTTGGACATGTACATGGATAGGACAGGTTTAGAGGGATATGGGCCAGACGCAGGCAGGTGGGACTAGTGTAGATGGGTCATGTTGGTCAGCATGGGCATGTTGGGCATTAGGACTTGTTTCCATCTATGTATGACTCTATAACTAAAACAATCACCATCCACCCCAGAAAGCAAACATTAAAATTCTGATAATTTGAGGTATATCTGTACTAATAGTTTAATTTAGAGATACAGCGTGGAAATAGGACCTTCGGCCCACCAAGTCCACACTAACCAGTGATCCCCGCACATTAGCACTATCCTACACACACTAGGGACAATTTACACAGATATACCAGCCAATTTACCTACAAACCTGTACGTCTTTGGAGTGTGGGAGGAAACCAAAGATCTTGGAGAAAACCCACGCGGTCACGGGGAGAACGTACAAACTCCGTACAGACGGCACCCGTGGTCAGGATCGAACCCGGGTCTCTGGCGCTGCAAGCGCTGTGAGGGAACAACTCTACCGCTGTGCCACCCCTTTAGTTTGCTTGGAGATAGCAAGGCAGAGGAATAGTACATACAGGCCTTGCTACCGTGGTTCACAAGAAGATACTGTGAGTGAACGTGTACTTTTCATGGCCTTTATGAACTGATGAACTTGTGCTTTGAACCAGAGAACAATTGGATGCAACATTGAAAAGATAACCGAGTAAGACATGGCCTAGACTGTACGACACAACCATTGCTGGCTGTTTTGTTCCAAGGATATTAAAGTAATAAAAGTCTCATCACCCAAGTTATTCACCCAATGGACATTGAACCTTAAAAGAGATGCTTGTTTTCTTACTGGGTAGATGGATTACAGCAACCAAGATAAAATTAATGGTTTTTCCAGTAATAATAAATTCACTCCCGGGATAAATCGTTTGGAAATATATTAAAAAGAAATGTCATGTCATAAAATGATACCAACCACAATATCATAAACAAAATAGTGTAGGTGGAGCATTGTTAGAACTAAGGGGGGCCTGGCGTGGGAGGGGCTCTGCAAAGAACAAAGGGGGACCTGGCCGACAATGAAGAGGGACTATTGGGGACTACTTGGTCATTTTTGTTGGCCCTCGAGACACGGCGATTCTTTGCATACATTGTGTATGGAATGCAGAACAAAAGAGTTTCACTGCAACATGTCACATATTTCCACTCATGGCAGAGTCTCGGACCAGAGGTCATAGCCTCAGAATTAAAGGACGTTCCTTTAGGAAGGAGGAATTTCATTAGTCAGAGGGTGGTGAATCGGTGGAATTCTTTGCCACAGAAGGCTGTGGAGGGCAAGTCAGTGGATATTTTTAAGGCAGAGATAGATATTCTTGATTAGTACGGGTATCAGGGGTTATGAAGAGAAGGCAAGAGAACGGGGTTAGGAGGGAGAGATAGATCAGCCATGATTAAATGGCGGAGTAGACTCGATGGGCCAAATGGCCTAATTCTGCTCCTGTCACTTCTGACTTAATGGGCCAATCTTAGTCACGTGTGCGTGACCAAAAACGGTGAAAAATTGTGGAATACATCTCTTCTAATTCTGAAAGCATTATAGGTATATTGTTTTGTACTGTATATATGACTTATATATGTCGAAGTTTACCAAGTGAAATTTTTATAATTCATGCTGACCGTGTGAGGTCACACACGTGACCAGTCATATTTGACCTCTGACCCTAAACAAACATTGTCAGCACAACATATAAAATCTTAACTTGATAAACTTCAACATATATAAGTCATATATACAGTACAAAATATTAATTACCGGTAATGCTTTCAGAGTTAGAAGAGATGTATTCCACAATTGTGGTCACACACATGACTAAGAATGGCCCTTGTGACATTGTTGCATCTCTGTACGAATTATCTTACCATGCAAAGAAGCCAAAGGATGACATACAATCCCACGGTTTTAGAAAACAGATCTTGACCAGACTTGATGCACACTATTGCTTCCAGAAAGGAAATGGCACTGTTAACATTTTTTAAAAAGAAAGTTAGACAAATGTCATCAATGCAGACTGAGTCACAGCCAGGATTTGAGATAAAGGTTTCTAATATCACAAAATGCATTTAATAATACATTTAATAAAATAAATTACTTCAGCCTCCAACAATAGATACAATACAATACAATACAATATATCTTTATTGTCATTGTACCCAGGGGTACAACGAGATTGGGAATGCGCCTCCCATACGATGCAATAATTTAAGTAATTGAAATTCAGAGGCGGCACAGTGGTGGTGGAGCTGCTGCCTCACAGCGCCAGAGACCCGGGTTCAATCCTGACCTCAGGTGCTGTCTGTGTGGAGTTTGTGGGTTCTCCCTGTGTATACGAGAGTCACTGCCTGTTTTCTCCCACGTCCCAAAGAAGTGCGAGTTGGTTGGTCAATTGGCCTTCTGTAAATTGCCCCCAGCATGTTGATGAGAAAGTGGGATCACATAGAACTAGTGTGAATGGGTGATCGATGGTTGGCGTGGAATCAGTGGGCCAAAGGGCCAGCTTCCAAGCTGTATCTCTACATTAAAGGTTAACCATAAAGCATTTATATAGTTTTAGAGATAGTGTGGAAGCAGGCCATTCGGCCCACCAAGTACATGTTGTCCAGTGATCACCCCCATACACGAGCTCTATTTTGCAAACTAGGGACAATATGCAGAAGCCAATTAACCTACAAACACACGTCTTTGGAATGTGTGAGGAAACTGGAGCACCCGGAGAAAGCTCATGCAGTCATAGGGAGAACATGCCTGGGTCTCTGGCGCTGTGAGGCAGCAACTCTACTGCTGTGCCACCGTGCGGTTTATGTTGAATTAGAAATTAGATTTTTTTTCCATTGGGGGATGCAAATGTATTTAAGAGGGTTTGCATAACAAGGTCAAAATTCAGAAGGTCTGGAAGTTAAGAGAACAAGAATGTGCAAGTTATGTTTACATTATAAACACATTTTGATATGTAACCAGTAGGTGCAAATAGCATTCATGACAAAATTGGATGCAAACAGGAGGGGGGGCGAACATTACAAACGGCTGACTATAATGTTTGGAAGGCCCCCAACAGAAACAAAAATTAAAATAGAAAGCAAACTGTCTGGTTGCATCACGACTCAGTTTGGGAACAGCTCTGCCCAAGAATGCAAGACTTGTGGATGTAGCCCAGTCCATTACACAGATCAAACTCCCCACCATTGACTCTACGTGCACAACACTGCCTCTGGAAAGCAGCCAACATTATCAAAGACTTGTCCCACCCCGGTCATTTCCTTCTTTTCCCCACTCCCATCCGGCAGAAGGTACAGAAGCTTGAAAGCGCGCACCACCAGACTCAGGAACAGCTTCTTCCCCTCTGTTATCAAGCTTCTGAACGGTCCCTCCATAAGCTAGGGCACTGTCGGATTCACCTCTACCCCATTGCGGACATTGGACTTTGTCTGTGGAACTGGTGCGCTACAATGCTGAGAACTATATTCTGCACTCTGTATCTTCCCCTTTGCTCTACCTATTTTGCACTGTATTTCTAAACTAAAGACTATCATAGATAGGGGTGGCATGGTGGCGCAGAGGTTGAGTTGCTACCTCACAGTGCCAGAGACTGGGTTCGATTCTGACTATGGGTGCTGTTTGTACGGGTGGAGTTTGTACGTTCTCCCTGTGACCGTGTGGGTTTCCTCCCACAATCCAAAGACGTCCAGGTTTGTAGGTTAATTGGCTTCAGTAAGAATCTTCTGGAGAGAAGGATTCTCTCTCACTTTCCCCCATAAGTTCATAAGTGACAGGAGAAGTAGGCCATTCGGCCCATCGAGTCCACTCCGTCACATGGCTGATCTCTGCCTACTAATCCCATTTTCCTGCCTTCTCCCCATAACCCTTGACACCTGTTCTAATCAAGAATTTGTCGATCTCTGCCTTAAAAATATCCACTGACTTGGCCCCCACTGCCCTCTGTGTCAATGAGTTCCACAGATTAACTACCCTCTGATTAAAGATACTAGAGGAACAAGATGGACCACTCCGTTGAAATCGCCTATACTGAAGTATAGTACGCAAAGGAGCCATTTTAGTAAGCAAAACCCGCCGTTCGTTATGCCTCTCGCAGTGTAATCAGTGTTTTGGGAGAACAGTATGTGTGATTATACCATTAAAATGCAGAATATATCTCATCTATCAATTCACAGATTTTTGTTATTTTTCTTTTTAAATGTTTCTGCAAGTTTCTGCCTACTAAAATGGCGCCTTGACGTACTACGTTTTTTAGGGTCGAGTGGTCTATCTTGCTCCTCTAGTATCTTTGCCTCTGACTGAAGAAGTTCCTCCTCAGCTCACTTCTAAAAGAGCGTCCTCAGGTGCTACAGATGCACAATAACCTCAGGTGCAATACAATTCACCATCCCCACAGTAACCACTATTGCTATCAAACACACACACCTAACATTCATAAGGCTGTGGAGGCCAAGTCAATAGATATGTTTAAGGCAGAGATTGACGGATTCTTGATTAATAAGGGTGTCAGGGATTCTTGATTAGTAAGGGTGTCAGGGGTTAGAGGGAGAAGGCAGAAGAATGGGGTTGAGGGAGAGATAGATCAGCACGATTGAATGGCGGAGACTTGAGGGCCGAATGGCCTAATTCTGCTCCTAGATCTTATGACCATAAATGCTCCACACCATCCATAGACACTTATTAGGCAAGAAGGCCTGCTTTTGCATTTGGCCATCAGATAATAAGCTCATAAGTGATAGGAGCAGAATTAGGTCATTGGGCCCCTCAAGTCTACTCTGCCATTCAATCATGGCTGATCTATCTTTCCCAGCCTGTCATCTTTAAACTTGATTTTTATTTAACGTGGCCAAGTTAACTCTTTTGATTTAGTGTGTAGATGCCAGCTTACACTGAAGATAGATACAAAATACTGGAGTAACACAGCAGGACAGGCAGCATCTCTGGAGAGAAGGAATCGCTCACTCTCCCCAACAAGTTCATTAGTGACAGGAGCAGAATTAGGCCATTTGGCCCATCAAGTCTATTCCACCATTCAATCATGGCTGATCTATCGCTCCCTCCTAGCCCCATTCTCCTGCCTTCTCCCCATATCCCCTGACATCCGTACTGATCAAGAGTCTGTCTGTCTGTCTGTCTGTCTGTCTATCTATCTATCTGTCTATCTATCTATCTATCTATCTATCTCTGCCTTAAATGAACGGAAACTAAATAGAAAGCTTACAGCATTGCATCACAGCCTGGTTTGGGAACAATTCTGCCTAATCTATGATAGGTGTCTATCATGGAGGCATTAGTTTAGTTTAGAAATACAGTGAGGAATAGGTGGAGCAAAGGGGAAGATACAGAGTGCAGAATATGGTTCTCAGCATTGTAGCGCATCAGTTTCAGAGACAGAAAACACACGGGGCAAGGTTAACTAAAGTGAATTTAATGCCGTTGTGGAAAAGGTTTAGAAATAAGCACACTTACCCAAACACCCAGCACTGTGTTCCCACTCTTTTGCACTGACTGTCAGTAAGATATACGTAATACTGCCTGTAAGAAAACATTAAAGAAGAACACTGAATGAATAAGTTGCTTGCAAACAATGTCAACAAATCAAAATGCAGGTCAGGGCCATTTTGGAAAGTTAATATTGCATGTCAGGCGGCACGGTGGCGCAGCGGTAGAGTTGCTGCCTTACAGCACCAGAGACCTGGGTTCAATCCTGACTGTAGGTGCCGTCTGTGAGGAGTTTGTACGATCTCCCCGAGACCTGCATGGGTTTTCTCCATGAAATCAGGTTTCTCCCACACACCAAAGACGTACAGTTTTGTAGGTTAATTGGCTTAGTAAAATTGTAAATTGTCCCTAGTGGGTGTAGGATAGTGCTTGTGTACGGGGTGATCACTGGTCGGCATGGACTCGGTGGGCCGAAGGGCCCGTTTCCGTGCTGTATCTTCAAAATAAACTGATGTGACTACAGGAAAGATTTAGAGGGATGTGGACCACACGCTGGTAAGTGGGACTACCTTTTCAAGAGAGTTCGATATAGCTCTTAGGTTTAAAGGAATCAGGGGATATGGGGAGAAAGCAGGAACAGGGGTACTGATTTTGGATGACCAGCCAAGATCATGTTGAATGGCGGTGCTGGCTCGAAGGGCCGAATAGCCTACTCCTGCACCTATTTTCTGTTTCGACCTTAGATGCGCCATCTTGGTCAGCATGGACGTGTTGGGCTGAAGGGCCTGCTTCGGTGCTGTCTGATTCAATATTAATTTCTTTATTCAGTAATCTGCCATTCAGATCACAAAAAGCTCATGCGTATCACAGGAGTTCAGTTGAATACTTGTGATTAAACTATTAATAAAGTCTTCAGACGGTTGGTTCAGTGATGAAAAGTGGTTTAGAATCAGTCCATGGGTTCAACAATCTATTAAGAGCAACAGGAAATTGGGATAGAAAAGGAGACTAGTATTGAAGTGTGTAATAACCACACTCCTTGTAGATAGAGCTCAAGAAAGAACTCAAGGTTGAAAGATAATGGAAAAGAAAAGTAGACTGCAGTCGATGAAAAATAGAAAATAAACCATGTTCATTTTCATGCATAAGCAATTATCACAGGAGACAAAAATGCAAAATGTGAAGTTGCTTTACCGTACGGTTGGCGCTGTGATCACACCAATGAAGAGGATTCGGCCGTAACTCAGGGCGTGGCTTGCATGAAACACAAAGATATGTTTCAAGAAAAACGTATTGAGCTCAGTCAGCTAAAAAAAGAGAACAGAGATGTCAACAACAGGCTTTGAAACAACCCTTTAGCTTTACTGAACATTAACTAAAGTTACAGGTGCACCACTGATTTTCCCGCACCCTTGGTTCCAGAGCCTTTCTGGATTATCCGTTTTGCCGCTCCAACAGAGGTCACGGCCTTTGTGGGGGGGGCGCCGAGATACCGTCCCGCAAAGTCGGCGATGGGAACGGATCTGCCGGCTCCGGCTGGGCTGGAGTTCCAGAGCCCCGGCCGCAGGGAGGGCAAATTCGGCCTGCCGAGTGGTCGCGGAAGTCCAGACGGGGTCAAGATCGACCGTCTCACCCGACCGAGGCGCCACACGTTAGGGGGGTTTCAAGTGCGCTCTTGTAATTTAGCCTGGATTAAAGGTGGCGCCGGGACACTAGTTGCTGGAAAATCGGCGGTGGCCCTGCATTAGGAATTTTGCCGTACTGTTCAGCCATTCCAAAAGAGAAAAAATGTTTCACAACAAAAATGTACTTGAAAGTGCCACACCTCGACACTGGTTTATTGTTGTCGTGCGTATCGAGGCACAGTGGAAACAATCGCAGCGTGCCATCCAGTCAAATCAGACCAAACGTGAAGACTAGCAAGCCACACACAAGTACAGCAAGTAGTACAGAGACAAATAACCAGAGTGATTAACATCATGCTGGAGTAACTCAGCAGGTCAGGCAGCATCTCGGGAGAGAAGGAATGGGTGACGTTTCGGGTCGAGACCCTTCTTCAGTCTGAAGAAGGGTCTCGACCCGAAATGTCACCCATTCCTTCTTTTCTGAGATGCTGCCTGACCTGCTGTTACTCCAGCATTTTGTGAATAAATACCTTCGATTTGTACCAGCATCTGCAGTTATTTTCTTACATCTGACAAATAAACAGTCTGTGTGTCTATCTACAGTCTCCAGCATTTTGTGAATAAACACCTTCGATTTGTACCAGCATCTGCAGTTATTTTCTTACAGAGTGATTAACATAGTGTTACAGCGAGAAAGAAAGTGCAGATAAAAGAAAAGTGCAAGGGCTACAATAAAGTAGGTTGGGAGATCAGGACCACCTTGGATTATTTAAGATATGAAATTATAAAAATAAGGTCACGTGGATGGGAGAATTAGGCCATTCGGCCCATCAAGTCTATTCCGCCATTCAATCATGGCTGATCTATCTCTCTTCTATTACTCAATGCTATGGAATTCAAGGTCTTCCATTGAAAAATCTGTGTGCATGTGTAGGTGTGCGGGTGTACTGTTTATATATAGTGTGTGCACATGTGTATATAGCGCCCCCACAAAGATTTCAAATTAAATGTAGCTGGATGCATTGGAAATCATGACACTGATGTAAAATTGGCAGACTGAAAGAGTTGAACAAATTAATGCAAGAGTTTAAACATGTGCGTTCATTTTTCCACATCTATTACAATCCTTGATGAGACATATCATAAAACTGCATGTTGGTGGTGGAGTTGTAAGTCGTTCATCAACATATCATCTCATATTGGGCAGTATGAATCAGCTCTTTGCAGTACTTCGTCACACTGCCATTGGGGTTATTAATTCATTGATTTTTTGGGGTTTATTAAACGTTTATTCAACGAGAATGTTGCTTCCAGGCCTGTTGTGCTGCGAGGAAGAATTTAACTGTTCCGTTGTCGGTATGTACGACAATTAAACATTCTTGTTTCGTGAGCTACCTGTTGTACACCCAAATGCAGAACGAAATAGGGTACGCAATGGTACTTCAGCTATCAACCATTTTGGACCCAATTAATCAAACAGAATCTTTATTGCTTTGTAATATAATCGACGTTTTCTAGGTTTGTTTGAGACTCAAGGGTTACAAAACAAAGTGACACAGTATTAGGCTGCATCTCTGGAGAACACAGATAGGTGACGTTTCGGGTCAGGACCCTTCTTCAGACCAAAGATACTAGAGGAGCAAGATAGATCACTTGACCCTAAAAACCGTAGTATGTCAAGGCGCCATTTTAGTAGGCAGAAACTTGCAGAAACATTTATTTTTTTTAAATAACAAAAATCTGTGAATTGATAGATGAGATATATTCTGCATTTTAATGGTATCATCACACATACTGTTCCCCCACAACACTGATTACACTGCGAGAGGCATAGCGAACGGCGGGTTTTGCCGAATAAAATGGCAGACGTTATGCTCCTCTGCGTACTACACTTCAGTAAAGGCGATTTCAACGGAGTGGTCCATCTTGCTCCTCTAGTATCTTTGCTTCAGACTGATTGCAGCCTGGCAATTGATAGGTGGATGCAGGTGAGGGAAGATGGTTGGACAAAGGCCAGAGATGCAAAGACAAAAAGCGTCGAGATGGGATGTGGGAGGAAACCAGAGCACCAGGAGAAAACCCACCCCCTACCCACCTTCCAGCTTTCTCCCCCCACTGAAATCAGTCTGAAGAAGGTTCTTGATCCAAAACATATTTGTATTTTCACTGCAGGCTGCCCCAGTTGGAACAGACACAAGAAAACAAGGGACAGTTTTCAGGGAACTGTGTGACAGGGAACAAATCAATTTCAAAGACTTCCTTTCACTCGATAGAATTCTATGAGCGCTGAAGAATGGTCCCAAGCCAAGACGTCACCTCTCCATGTTCTCCAGAGATGCTGCCTGACCCGCTGAGCTACTCCAGCGCTTTGTGTCCTTTCTCCGTGGTGGTTTTGGGGGATGGGGGCGACAGGCTTTGATGTGTAGGAAGGAACTGCAGATGCTGGTTTAAACCGAAAGACACAAAACCCCATTCCTTCTCTCCAGAGATGCTGCCTGTCCCGCTGAGTTACTCCAGCTTTGTGTGTCTATCTACAGGCTTTGATGTGTAGGAAGGTACTGCAGATGTTGGTTTCAATCCCTAAACAATGCATTAAAAAATTAACGTGAGCGCAAGAGATCTAATGTCTGTACGTTGCTGTTGATTCTGCAAATTCATGATTTCCTTGCACAAACGTGGGTATTCATGGTCAGATTAATTTTGCCCAACTGCTTGTCATCTGATGTTATGCTCTTTGCTTTCAGACGCCCCCTCCTTAACTCATTCATGATTCACATTTGGTTTCATATCATAACCAGTCACTGCTATATTTGGACGACAGACACACAATGCTGAAGTGACTCAGCGGGCCAGGCAGCGTCTCCAGAGGGAAGGAATGGGTGACGTTTCAGGTCAAGACTTTGTAATGCCTCGCCGTCACCTTCCCCCAGCCAACATTGATCTATTCTACATTTTTCTTGATCTTCGTCCACTTCCATATCTCTCGTTTCCCTCTCTCCTGACTTTCAGTCTGAAGAAGGGTCTCGACCCGAAAGGTCACCAATTCCTTCTCTACTTGATTTATCCTTCATGAACAGTACAGCTGTCAGGGGTTATGGGGAGAAGGCAGGAGAATGGAGTTCGGAGGGAGACATAGATCATCCATGATTGAATGACAGCGTAGACTTGATGGGCTGAATAGCCTAATTCTACTCCTATCACTTATGACCTTACAGAGAACGCTGCCTGTCCCGCTAAGTTACTGCTGCATTTTGTGTCTATCAAGGCTTAGAAACATAGAAAATAGGTGCAGGAGTAGGCCATTCGGCCTTTTGAGCCAGCACCACCATTCAATACGATCATGGCTGATCATTTAAAATCAGCACCCCATTCCTGCTTTCTCCCAATATCCCTTGATTCATTTAGCCCTAAGAGGTAAATCCAACTCTCTCTTGAAAACATCCAGTGAATTGGCCTCCACTGCCTTCTGTGGCAAAGAATTCCACAGATTCACAACTCTCTGGGTGAAAATGTTTTTCCTCATCTCAGTCCTAAATGGCCTACCCCTTATTCTTAAACTGTGACCCCTGGCTCTGGACTCCCCCAACATCGGGAACATTTTTCCTGCATCTAGTCTGTCCAATCCTTTAAGAATTGTATATGTTTCTATGATCCCCTCTCATCCTTCAAAATTCCAGCGAATACAAGCCCAGCTGACTCATCATTATACGTCAGTCCCGCCAACCCGGGCGGGAATTAACCTGGTGAACCTACGCTGCACTCCCTCAATAGCAATGGCGTTGATGACCAGCTGCAGCTAGGATTCGGTAATGCCGCCAAAACCTGGCGACTCTTGCATATAGACTCAGTGGGCAGTTTCTTTGCGTTACGCATTAAACGGGTATTGTATGACAATAATCTCACTGTTCTGCATGCAAAAATAAAGTCTCTGTGTACCGTGGCAATAAAGAAGCCATTGATCTACCTGTTGCCAAACATTTCAACTCTCCTTCCCGTTCCCACACTGACCTTTCTGTCCGGGGCTTCCTCCATTGTCAGAGTGAGGCCCAACGCAAATTGGAGGAACAGCACCTGATATTTCGCTTGGGCAGCTTACAACCCAACAGCACGAATATTGATTTCTCTAATTTCAAGTAACCCTTGCATTCCCTCTCTCTCCGTCCCTCCCCACCCCGGTGGTCCTAATGGTTTCACTGTTCGCATCCATATATCCCTTTATTTTCACCTCTTCCACAGCCAACAATGGACCATTGTGGGCTTCGCCTTTCCTTGGTAATCGGTGCCAGGTCTGATTGTGCTGTCCCCTTTCATACCACTAGTTTCCCTTTCCCTTGACTCTCAGTCTGGTGAAGGGTCTCGACCCAAAACATCACTCATCCTTTGTCTCCAGAGATGCTGCCTGACCCACAGAGTTATTCCAGCATTTTGTCTCCATCTTCGGTGTGAACCAGCATCTGTTGTTCCTTCCTCCCCATAATCCCTTCCGTTAACTCCATCTAACTTCGCGCTGCCTCGGCAAGGCCAGCAGCATAATCAAGGATCGGTCTCACCCCGGTCACTCCCTCGTCTCCCCTCTCCCATCAGGCAAGAGATATAGAAGTGTGAAAACGCACACCTCCGGTCCTGACCTCCCATCTACCTCATAGGAAACTATCTGCAGTTAGGTTTGTATAGGAAGGAACTGCAGATGCTGGTATACACCGAAGATAAGACACAAAATGCTGGAGTAACTCAGCGGGACAGGCAGCATCTCTAGGGAGAAGGAATGGGCGACGTTTCAGATCGAGACCCTTGTTCAGACACTTACCTGCCAGATAATTAGAAACAGGTAAATTCCAGCGACTCTCTGAATGGAGGATTTGGGGTCAAACCAGCGGACGTATGTCCAGCTGGCTGGAGTAAACTGCAACACTGCTCGCTTCAGCTTTCCACTCGTGCTGTGAATGGCCCTGGAATAAAGCAGGTTATTACTGAGAATGTACACTTGAACGATGAATTTCCTGCAATCCTCAAAGAAAATATACACCAGAACTCCAAATCATTCGAAATAGCATCTTATGGTTTAGTTTAGTTTAGAGACACAGCATGGAAACAGGCTCGTCAACCCACCAGGTCCACGCCGACCTGCGATCCACGCATATTAACACTATCCTACGCACACTAGGGACAATTTACACATGCACCAGGCCAATTAACCTACAAACCTGTACGTCTTTGGAGTGTGGGAGGAAACCGAAGATCTCGGAGAAAACCCACGCAGGTCACGGGGAGAACGTACCAACTCCGCACAGACAGCACCCGTAGTCGGGATCGAACCTGAGTCTCCGGCGCTGCATTCGCTGTAAGGCAGCAACTCTACCGCTGCCCATAGATTTGCTGCATAAAAATTGCGGCCTTTACCTTGCACTAAACGTTATTCCCTTGTCATGTATCTATACACTGCAAGTGGCTCGATTGTAATCGTGCGTTGTCTTTCTGCTGACTGGATAGCACGCAACAAAAGCTTTTCACTGTACCTCGGTACACGTGACAATAAACTAAACTGAAAACCATTGATATAAAATGTGATAATCTGCAGGGGCAGCGATAAAAAGACTGGCGTGAGCACCATGGATCAAGCCATGACCCCCTGTGCTACAAGAGCTGCTGCCTCAGAGCACCAGAGACGCAGGTTCGAACCTGACCTCGGGTGCTGCGTGTGTGGAGTTTGCACGTTCTCCCATGATCGCGTGCGTTTCCTCCCACATCCCAAAGACGTGCGGGTAAGAAGGTTAATTGTCCCTGGTGTGTTGGGAGTGGATGAGAAAGCGGAATGTACGAAGGAACAATCACTGCAGATGCTGGTTTACACCGAAGATAGGCACAAAATGCTGGAGCAACTCAGCGGGACAGGCAGCATCTCTGGAGAGAAGGAATGGGTGATGTTTTGGGTCGAGACCCTTCTTCAGACAGTCAGGGGAGAGGGAGACTAGAGACATGTGGACGGGCAAGGAGTGAAAAAACAGATCAAAGCAGACGATGATTGAGTATATGGATACCAAAGGTTTAGAGCGATATTGACCAACTGGGACTAGGTCACATGGGGCATTTTGGTCGGCACAGACGAGTCGGACCGAAGGGCCTGTTTCCACGCGCTATGTGACTCCAGGTGCCATAAAAACATTGTCTTGTTAAATAAAAGAGAGAATTTAAGGACACATACTTGAAACTTCCCCAGTGATAGGTTCTCATCTCTAGAAAACGACAGACCACCATTCCCAGCCAGATGCCACCACCATTGCACAGCAAGATGTCAAGAATGACCTGATCCCACCAGCATTCCGCAAAGTTCGGCAACAGATGCATAAATAACAGCTAAAAGAAAACAAAAAGTTGGAATATTGAATACACTTACCACGAAGATTTTCACCGAAGTTTAGTTTAGAGAAACAGCGTGGAAACAGGCCCTTAAGCCCACCGGGTCCGTACGCTCAGAGAGATATGTTTTGACATTGATAGATTCTTGATTAGTACGGGTGTCAGAGGTTATGGGGAGGAGGCAGGAGAATGGGGTTAGGAGGGAGAGATAGATCAGCCACGATTGAATGGCAGAGTAGACTTGTTTATTTTAGAGATACAGCACGGAAACAGGCCCTTTCAGCCCACCGGGTCCGTGCCGACCAGCGATTAACACGATCCTATACCCACTAGGGACAATTTTTACATTTACCAAGCCAATTAACCTACAAACCTGTATGTCTTGATGGGCCAAATGGCCTAATTCTACCCCTGTCACTTATGACCTCATGACACTAACACTATCCTACTACACTCACTAGGGGCAATTTACAATTTTACCAAGCCAATTATCTTACAAATCTGTATAAGAAAATAACTGCAGATGCTGGTACAAATCGAAGGTATTTATTCACAAAATGCTGGAGTAACTCAGCAGGTCAGGCAGCATCTCAGGAGAGAAGGAAGGGGAGACGTTTCGGGTCGAGACCCTTCTTCAGACTGATTTCAAATCTGTTTGTCTTTGGGATGTGGGAGGAAACCGGAGATCTCGGAGAAAACCCACCCAGGTAATGGGTAGAACGTACAAACACCGTACAGACAGCACCCATAGTCAGGATCGAACACTGATTTCTGGCACTGGAAGGCAGCAACTCTACAGCAGCGCCACCATACCACCCTGTTCGTAGGTACACGTGACGATAAGGTACCATTGAACCATGTAAAGAATTTAGAAAAACAGCACGATCATGGTTTAATTCCACAACAGTCAAAGGGTTTTGCAAAAGTATGCAAAAGTTCTCTCCCGTTTATATTGACAGATTCAAATTGGAATAGAGTGAAAGCTGCCATGAAGGCATTCAGAAGATAAGACACAAAATGCTGGAGTAACTCGGCGGGACCGGCAGCATCTCTGGAGAGAAGGGACGGTGACGTTTGGGGTTGAGACCCTTCTTCAGACGGAGTCAGGGGAGAGCAAGACACAGATATGGAGAGTAAGATGTGAAAACGAGACATCAAAGGGGACGAAGTTCAAGGAAAATGTAGAATAGGGCGGCACGGTGGCATAGCAGTAGAGCTACTGCTTTACAGCGCCAGAGACCCGTGTTCAATCCTGACTACTGGCGCTGTCTGTACGGAGTTTGTACGTTCTCCCTTCTCCGAGATCTCCGGTTTCCTCCCACACTCCAAAGACGTGCAGGTTTGTAAGTTAATTGGCTTGGTATAAATGTAAATTGTCTCTATCGTGCAGGATAGTGTTAATGTAATGTGCGGGGATCGTTGTTCGGCGCGGACTCGGTGGGTCGAAGGGCCCGTTTCCGCGCTGTATCTCCAAACTAAAGATCATTGCTAGCAAGGGGAAGGTGACAATGAAGCATACAAAGATAAAATTTAATCAGGACAGTCAGACTAGTTGGAGAACTTAGGATGAGGGAAGGAAGGAGAGAGCGCGACAACAAAGGTTACTTGAAGTCAATATTCATACTGCTGGGTATATGAGGTGCTGTTCCTCCAAATTGTACTGGGTTTCTCTCTGACAGTGGAGGAGGCCCAGGACAGAAAGGTCAGTGTGGGAATGGGAGGGGGAGTTAAAGTGTTTAGCAACTGGGAGATCAAGTAGGTCTCGGCGGACTGAGCGGAGGTGTTCAGTGAGACGATTGCCGAGCCTGTGCTTGGTTTCGCCGCTATACCGGACGGAGTGCGCACCTGGAACAGTGGATACAGCAGATGAGGTTGGAGGAGGCGTGCCTTCAGGGAATTGCTTGCTTTCTCTGTCTCTCACTGAAAACGTACTTGTGACACAGCTGAGGCATGGAAACAATGCAGGCAAACAAGAGTTGTGCGATGCTATCTGCACGTAGAGAACCAGCTTGAGAAAACTGATGTGCATGAAAATAACACTGCTACTTCCTCAATTGTCATGGGGTTATGGGGAGAAGGCAGGAGGATGTGGTTGAGAGGGAAAGATAGATCAGCCACGATTGAATGGCGGAGTAGAAGTGAATGGCCTAATTCTGCTCCAATTAGAACGTCTGATACCAATTGAAAAACTGAATTCTTCACTGCGACCGATGCAAACTTGAAGCTCTCGAAGCAATGTGCAATAATTAAACCTGCAAATCTAAGTCACAATGTGCTCCAGCCAATAGTTTTTGGCTCCCCCACACCGTATCAACTTCTCAGCAGCTGTTTATTTTGACTAACTTCCAAACTCAACATTTGCGAGTCTACACTAAAGCTTCGCTTACTTCACATGCCTCCAAGCAGTAACTAAGGCAAAAGATGTAAAACAGCAAGCTGGACTAAGCTTTATAGGTGAGTTAGGCAGAAAGTGCTGGAGTAACTCAGTGGGCCAGGCAGCATCTCTGGAGAAAAGGGACAGACTCTATCAAGAATCAAGAATCTATCTCTCTCTGCCGTCAAAATATCCACTGACTTGTGGCCTCCACAGCCTTCTGTGGCAAAGAATTCCACAGATTCACCACCCTGACAAAAGAAATTCCTTAGGGTCCAGAACCGAAACCTCACCCGTCCTTTTTCTCCAGAGATGCTGCCTGACCCGCTGAGTTACTCCAGCACTCTGTGTCCTTTCTTCGTCCTGGTTTGGGGGATGGAGGCGACGGCAGCCACAGGCTTTGATGTGTAGGAAGGAACCGCAGATGCTGGTTTAAACCGAAGATAGACGCAACACCCCATTCCTTCTCTCCAGAGATGCTGCCTGTCCCGCTGAGTTACTCCAGCATTTTGTGTCTATCTACAGCCTTTAATGTGTAGGAAGGAACCGCAGATGCTGGTTTAATCTCTAAATTAAACTAAACAAAGCATAAACAAAAATAACGAGGGCATGCAGCATAGGTTTACTAGGTTAATTCCCGGAATGGCGGGACTGTCATATGTTGAAAGACTGGAGCGACTAGGCTTGTATACACTGGAATTTAGAAGGATGAGAGGGGATCTTATCGAAACATATAAGATTATTAAGGGGTTGGACACGTTAGAGGCAGGAAACACGTTCCCAATGTTGGGGGAGTCCAGAACAAGGGGCCACAGTTTAAGAATAAGGGGTAGGCCATTTAGAACTGAGATGAGGAAAAACTTTTTCAGTCAGAGAGTTGTAAATCTGTGGAATTCTCTGCCTCAGAAGGCAGTGGAGGCCAATTCTCTGAATGCATTCAAGAGAGAGCTAGATAGAGCTCTTAAGGGTAGCGGAGTCAGGGGATACGGGGAGAAGGCAGGAACGGGGTACTGATTGAGAATGATCAGCCATGATCACATTGAATGGCGGTGCTGGCTCGAAGGGCCGAATGGCCTCCTCCTGCACCTATTGTCTAATGTGAGCGCAAGCATGTACAATTCTTTGTTTCTACACAAGGTCTGTAGGTTAATTGGTCACTAAATTGCCCCTAGTGTGTAGGGAGCGAAAGTGAAAGTGGTATAACATAGACATGGAGTGAATGGATGATCGATCGCTGGTCAGCGTGGACCCAGTGGGACAAAGGGCCTGTTTCCATGCTGTATCTTTCAAGCAATCTTTCAATCTAGTTCAGTTTAGTTTAATGTCACGTGTACCGGGGTACAGTGAAAAGCTTTTGTTGCGTGCTAACCAGTCAGCGGAAAGACAACACATGATTACAATCGAGCCGTTCAGAGTGTAGGGATACATGACAAGGGAATAACATAAGAAACGTTGTTGTAGAAGTAGATGTAAGAGTGCGGAGCGATTGTAATGTGGGATTGTAGATCTGCTTCTGTGGCACGCACGCAAATAGTCGCCTGGGTTGGGCGCCATAACATGGGAATTTGGAAATGTTGCATGAAGATGAAGGCCAATTCATGGTGCTTTGAAAACTTGAAACAATTTTGAACGTGTACCAATTTCCTATTTCTTTGCACATATTAAATATTATATTTTAACTGATGCATAAATTGTTATTGCTTCCATGGTCTGATTGCTCCTAGGTTTCAGAAGTTTTGCCAGAGAGATATTATTAAAACTCTCTAGATTAGGCATCATTAGATAATTGCAAGGGGAATCTCAGTTTTGTCAAATCTAACTATGGCGCAGCGGTAGAGCTGCTGCCACACGGCGCCAGAGACCCACGTTTGATCCCGATGACGGGTGCTGTCTGTACGGAGTTTGTACGTTCTCCCTGTGACCCCGTGGGTTTTCTCTGGGTGCTCAGGTTTCCGCCCACACTCCAATGACGTATAGGTTTGTAGGTTAATTGGCTTCGGTAAAATTATAAATTGTCCCCAGTGTGTGTGGGATAGTGTTAGTGTGCGGGGATCGCTGGTCGGTGCGGACTCGGTGGGCCGAAGGGCCTGTTTCAACAAGAAATCGGATAGTGTTAAAGGTAGGGGAATCAAGAATCAAAGCACAAGAGGGGCAAGATTTAACCGAGGGGCAACTTTTTCCTATCAGAGGGATGTGGGTCCATGGAACAAGCTGCCAGAGGAGGTAGTTGAGACAGGTGCTATAATAGAATTTAAAAGATATTTGCGCATGTACATGGATAGGAAAGGTTTAGAAAGATATGGGCCAAACATAGGCAAATGGGATTAGCTTAGATGGGGCATCTTGGTCGGCATGGAGGAGTTGGGTCATAAGTGATAGAATTAGGCTATTCAGGCCATCATGTCTACTCCATTCTATCATGGCTGATCTATCTCTCCCCCCTCATCCCATTCTCCTGCCTTCTCCCCATATCCCATGACACCCGTACTAATCAAGAATCTATCTATCTCTGCCTCAATAATATCCACTGACGGCCTCCACAGCCTTCTGCGGCAAAGAATTCCACAGAATTCACCACCCTGACAAAAGAAACTCCTCCTCATCTCCTTCCTAAAGGAACGTCCTTTAATTCTGAGGCTATGACCTCTGGTCTTAGACTCTCCCACATCCAGTCCTTTTACTATTCGGTAAGTTTCAATGTGGTACCCCTTCATCCTAAACTCTAACGAGTACAGGCCCAGAGCCATCAAACGCTTATCATATGTTAATCAATGGGCCTCTTTCCGTTCTGTATGACTCTATGACACGAAGATAAACTTTTTTGGAAGAAGCAGAGTTAAGGAGTAAGAGTTAGAGGAATGTTGATCATGTATCAGCAGATGAGATCAGGGTAATGTCATAGAGTGATACAGTGTGGAAACAGGCCCTTTGGCCCAACTTGCCCACTCTGACCATCATGCCTCATCTACACTAGTCCCACCTGCGTGTGGCCCATATTCTTCTCAAACTGCCCTATCCATGTACCCGTCTAAATGTGTAAGAAAGAACTGCAGATGCCGGTTTCAATCGAAGGTAGACACAAAATGCTGGAGTATCTCAGCGGGTCAGGCAGCATCTCTGGAGAGAAGGAATGGGTGACGTTTCGGGTCGAGACCCTTCTTCAGACTGATGTCAGGGGAGAGGGAGATACACAGATAAGGAAGCATATGGTGTGAAAACAGGACAAAGGGAATGGAGATCAAGGAACAGGGAGTGTCTCGTTTCCGCACCTTACACTTTCTCATCTTCGATTTAAACCAGCATCTGCAGTTCCTTCCAACACTTCCTGACATTTGGATATTAAATCACTGTGCCAAGAGAGCCGCACATGTTGAGGAGTAAAACTTGGTCTACATTTGTTAAGGCCGTACCTCTGTCAACTCCCAGGTGATGCTGATCGTCCAGCACAGGCCATAGCTGCGTATAAGCAAGGCTTTCATCGCCCAGCCCCAGAAGTGTCCAAAGGCAAAGATGTCAAAATGGCTGAGAATCCTTTCCCAAGTTATGTCGTGACAGTTCACTGCATATTCCTGTCAAAGACAAAACACACACACAAGCAAAATAGTTTTGTATCTGAAGTCAGCCCGGCTACGAGATCAGCCAAAGCAATTAGTTTTTTCAGCATTCTTTCAACAGTTCTAATATAGGACTTCAGACTTTAGGAATATAGCGTGGAAACAGGCACTTCGGCCCACCGAGTCCGGGCCCACCAGCATTATCCTATGCACTAGGGACAATTTACAAGTTTTACCAAAGTCATTGAATCTACAAACCTGTACATCTTTGGTGTGTGGGAGGAAATCAGAGCACCCGGAGAAAACCCACGCAGTCACAAGGAGAACGTACAGACTCTGTACAGACAGCACCTGTGGTCAGGATCGAACGCAGGTCTCTGGCGCTATAAGGCAGCAACTCTACCACTACACCCCTGTTGCGCCCCAGGAGATTTATGACATTAAAGTGCTTTTTTGTTTTAACTAATAATGAGTAGATCAGTAAAAGAAAGAACAGTTCTCCAAAACACTGAATTCATCCATCTATATGGAGGATTGATAGCCATGACTAGCATGGTTTGAGAACGGCTCCATCCAAGACCACAGGAAAATGTAGCGAATTGTGGACGCAGCCCAGACCATCACACAAACCAACCTCCCCCCCATCGACTCCTTACACCTCACGCTGCTTCGGCAAGGACAGCAGCATTATCAAGGACCAGTCACACCCTGGCCACTCCCTCTTCTCCCCTCTCCCATCAAGCAAAAGGTGTGAAAGCACACACCTCGTCACATTACTTCCCCGCTGTCATCAGACAACTGAACCATCCTACCACACAACCAGAGAGCAGTCCTGAAATACCATCTACCTCCTTGGTGACCCCATGGACTATCTTTGATCGGACTTTGCTAGCATTACCTTGCACTAAACGTTATTCCCTTATCATGTATCTAAACATTGTGGATGGCTCGGTTGTAATCATGTATTGTCTTTCCGTTGACTTGTTAACAAGCACCAAAAGCTTTTCACTGTACCTCGGTACACGTGACAATAAACTAAACTGTAATACAAGTTCATGTTCAAAAGTGATAGGAGCAGAATTTAGGCCATTCAGCCCTCAAGTCTACTCCGCCATTTAGTCATGGCTGATCTATCTTCCCCTCCTAACCCCATTCTCCTCCCTTCTCCCCATAACTCCTGACACACATACTAATCAAGAAATTATCTTTCTCTGGCTTTAAAAAAAATCCATTGACTTGGCCTCGTCTTCTGTGGCAATGAGTTCCACAGATTCACCACCCTCTGACTAAACATGTGTAATGCAAAGGGAGTTCTTTGCAATGTGTAATTTATATTCCCAGTCTTATTCACTGGAATTTAGAAGGATGAGAGGTGATCTTATAGAAACATATAAAAATCTTGGGATTGGACACGCCAAATGCAGGAAAAATGTTCCCGATGTTTGGGGAGTTCAGAACCAGGGGTCACCGATTAAGAATAAGGGGTAGGCCATTCAGGACTGAGATGAGGAAAAGCCTTTTCACCCAGAGATTTGTGAATCTGTGGAATTCTCTGCCAATTCACTGGATGTTTTCAAGAGATTATTCATTTAAGTATCCAACTTGAACGTGACTTTTAAAACTTAAACTTAAAAAATGTAAACTTTAAATTAAGACTGTACTCACCCTGTATTTTTACATCTGCTATTTGGGTTTTTTCTGCTCATTATAATTAACAATATTGCTTTGTATGGTAATGTACTATGTTTTTAACTATTGTACATGTTGTATTGTATTTCTTTTCTAGGATGCCTAACAACATCAAGCTAAGGGACTGTCGATGAAAACTAGCCTCTCGGCTAACTCAAGTACATGTACATTTGCTTAAATGTCAATTAATGTACATTGCCCCTTTTTCAAATAAATTATTAAATAATTATTTTTTTAAATAGCTAACGGGATCAAGGGGAGAAAGCATGAACGGGGGTACTGATTGTGGATGATCAGCCATGATCATATTGAATGGTGGTGCTGGCTCAAAGGGTGGAATGGCCTACTCCTGCATCTATTTTCCAATTTTCTAATGTGCCATGGATTTTAAATACTGCAAAACAATATTGTCTCTGCTCATGCTTGGAGTATTACAACGATCACTGGAGGATTGAAGTTTGCATCTAGAGAGGCCGAGGCACACCTGATGTTTACAAAGATTATTCACGGTTCAATGCAAAGCAAGGAAACATGACTAGTAGTTTAGTTATTGTCACTTGTACCGAGGTACGTGAAAAGCTTTTATTGTTGCGTGCTGTCCAGTCAGCAAGGCTGTACATGATTACAATCATCCTTCTAAACTCCAGGCTCAGTGCCGTCAAATGCTCATCATATATTAACCCGCTGGAGTACTATTTTTTAAGTTTAAGTTTTAAAAGTCACGTTCAAGTTGGATAAAACTAACATCAGTGTTGACATTGTTGATTCTCAATAAGCCATTTCTTGACGTTACACTTAAATGAATAATCTCTTGAAAACATCCAGTGAATTGGCCTCCACTGCCTTCTGTGGCAGAGAATTCCACAGATTCACAACTCTCTGGGTTGTGCACTCGCTGGAGTTAAGAAGGAGGAGGGGGGACCTCATTGAAACGTACCGAATAGTGAAGGCCTGGATAGAGTGGTTGTGGAGAGGATGCTTCCACCAGTGGGAGAGTCTAGGGCCAGAGGGCACAGCCTCAGAATTAAAAAAACATACCTTTAGAAAGGAGACGAGAAAGAATTACTTTAGCCAGAGGGTGGCGAATCTGTGGAATTCATTGCCACAGACGGCTGTGGAAGCCAAATCAATGGATATTTTTAAGGCGGAGACTGACAGATTCTCGATTAGGAAGGGTGTCAGGGGAGAAGGCAGGAGAATGGGGTTGAGAGGGAAAGATAGATCAGCCATGATTGAATGGCGGAGTAGACGATGGGCCGAATGGCTCCTAGAACGCATGAACTTACAAAACACAAAGCGCAGAAGGAACTCAGCGGGTCAGATAGCATCTGCAAAGGAGATAAATAGATGGCGTTTCGGGTCGGGAACCTTCTTCAGGCTGATTTTAGTGGGGGTGGGGAGGACGAATGTCTGGCAAGTGATATGTGGCCATTCAGGGCGTCAGTCTGTTGTGGAGGGAGGCATTTACTGAGTGTCCCATGCTGGGGCTCCCTCTTCACTGACGTTTTGATTGACTGAGTGAAATGTCCAGATGTTTTTCCACCCTGCGGTATGAATATTCGTCTCGTCCAGCAACATAATCAAGGACGAGTTGCACCCCGGCCACTCCCTCTTCTCCCCTCTCCCATCAGGCAAAAGGTACAGAAGTGTGAAAACGCACACCTCCAGATTCAGGGACAGTTTCTTCC
This sequence comes from Rhinoraja longicauda, assembly GCF_053455715.1. Lineage (NCBI taxonomy): Eukaryota > Metazoa > Chordata > Chondrichthyes > Rajiformes > Arhynchobatidae > Rhinoraja > Rhinoraja longicauda. The sequence continues at coordinate 9,910,077 of NC_135956.1, forward strand.
CAACTGTTATCAGGCAACTGAACCATCCTACAGGTATGTAGGTTAATTGACTGGGTAAATGTAAAAATTGTCCCTAGTGTGTGTAGGATAGTGTTAATGTGCGGGGATCGCTGGGCGGCGCGGACTCGGTGGGCCTGTTTTTAGCGCTGTATCTCTAAATCTAAAATCTAAAAAATCGAAATCCTACCACAACCAGAGAGCAGTGCTGAACTACTATCTACCTCATTGGTGACCCTCGGACTATCCTTTATCGGACTTTGCTGGCTTTCCCTTGCACTAAACGTTATTCCCTTATCATGTATCTATGCACTGTAAATGGCTTGATTATAATCATATATTGTCTATCCGCTGACTGGTTAGCACGCAACAAAAGCTTTTCACTGTACCTCGGTACTACCTCAGGCGTGAGGTATAAATGGAGTCAATGGAAGGGAGGTTGGTTTGTGTGATGGTCTGCAATTCTCTGCAATTTATTGCGGATCTTGGATGGAGCTGTTCCCAAACCAGGCTGTGATGCATCCCGATAAAATGCGCATCTGTAGAAGTTGGTGAGAGTTGTCGGGGACATGCCGAACTTCCTAAGCCTTCCAAGAATGAAATGGGAACATGGCCAGGGTGGTGTGGGTTAACACACCAAATCTTATTAAAACTTCTAAAAAGCAGAGGTGCTGGCATATCTTCTTTGTGATTACGTCTGAGTGGCACGGTGGCGCAGCTGGTAGAGCTGCAGCCTCAGCGCCAGAGACCCGGGTTCCATCCCGGCCTCGGGTGCTGTCCGTGCGGAGTTCACACGTTCTCCCTGTGACTGCCGGGCTTTGTAAAGGGAGGTTGGTTCGCATGCTGGTCTGGGCTGCGTCCACAACTCCCTGCAATTTCTCGCGGTCTTGGATGGAGCGGCTCCCAAACCGTGCTGTGAAGCGTCCCGATAAAATGCTTTTGTACGGCGCACCTGGAGAAGTTGGGGAGTCTTATGGAAACGTTAACTGTGCAGCCCGACTCTGCGACTTCAGTCATTTCATACAAACACCTACCATGATATCTGCTTCACGCGTGGCATAGCGCAGATTAGGGTCCAGCCAATACATGACCGATTTGACTTGCTCAAAATTCAGGAACAGCAGGAAGACCAGGAAAAGAAAATATAACACGCTGAAACCTGGAGTATAATACAAAATAAAACATCGAGTAAACGTCACCTTCACCCAAGCCTCAGGTCAGGCATGCCAATACAAGGGTCTCCAAATGCTCATTTTAAAAACACACTCTATATATTCAGTTCTGAGCACCGTGTTATAGGAAAGACGTTGTCAAGCTGGAAAGGGTACAGAGACGATTTGTACCAGGTATTGCCAGGACTCAAGGGTCTGAGCTACCGGGAGAGGTTGAGCAGGCTGGGATTCTATTCCTTGGAGTGCAGGAGGATGAGGGGTGACGGAATTGGCGACGTTTCGGGTCGAGACCCTTCTTCAGGTCAGTCTGAAGAACCTGAAGTCACCCATTCCTTCTCTCCAGAGATGCTGCCTGCCCCCGCTGAGTTACTCCAGTATTTTGTGTCTATCTTCGATTTACCTACCAGAGTTCTTCCCTGTGCAGGATGAGGGGTGATCTTGGAATGGAATGCTTTATTGTCACGTGTGACTAGGCACAGTGAGATTCTGTGCTTGCATGCCCAAGGTATACAAATAGCGGCCACCTACGGCGCTGACAAAGTTACAAAGCACGCTGGCTCCTCCTCTGTTCTCCCCACGCTGGGTCCTCATTGTCTTCCCCGCCTCACCACTATATGGTGGTATATCAAATCATGAGAGGAATAGGTCGTGTAGATGCACAGTCTATTGCCCAGAGTAGGGGAATCGAGGACCAGAGGACAGTTATCATGTGTGAGGAGGAGGAGGAGGATTTCCTGGAATGTATACGGGATGTGTTTTTAAACCAATATGTAGAGGAACCGACTAGAGGGCAGGCCATCCTAGACTGGGCATTGACTAATGAGGAAGGATTAGTTAGCGATCGTGTTGTGCAAGGCCCCTTGGGCAACAGTGACCATAATATGGTGGAATTCTGCATTAGGATGGAGAGTGACACGGTTAATTCAGGGACGAGGGTCCTGAACTTGAATAAAGGAGACTTTGAAGGTATGAGACTGGAATTGGCTAGGATAGACTGGCAAATTATACGTAAAGGGTTGACAGTGGAGATGCAATGGCAAAGATTTATAGAGCGCATGGATGAACTCCAAATATTGTTCATCCCTGTCTGGCGAAAAAATAAAACTGGGAAGGCGGCTCAACCGTGGCTGACGAGGGAAGTCAAGGATAGTGTTAAAGCCAAGGAAGAGGCATATAAATTGGCCAGAAGAACCAGAGGACTGGGAGAGGTTTAGAACAACAGAAGGGGACAAAGGGGTTAATTAAGAGGGGGGAAAAAGAGCATGAAAGAAAGCTTTGGGGGATATAAAAAGTAACTCTAAAAGCTCCTTTAAATATGTAAAGAGGAAAATATTAGTGAAGATAAATGTAGGTCCCTTACAATCAGAGACAGGTGAATTTATAATGGGAAACAAGGAAATGGCAGAACAGTTAAACAAGTACTTTGGTTCTATCTTCACTAAGGAAGACACAAACAATCTCCCGGAAATACTAGAGGACCGAGTATCTAGTGGGAGGGAGGAACTGAAGGGAATCACATTAGTCAGAAAATGGTGTTAGGTAAACTGTTGGGACTGAAGGCAGATAAATCCCCAGGGTCTGATGATCTGCATCCCAGAGTATTCAAGGAGGTGGCCCGAGATATCGTGGATGCATTGGTGATCATTTTCCAATGTTCCATAGACTCTGGATTAGTTCCTGTGGACTGGAGGGTAGGTAATATAACTCCACTTTTTAAGAGAGGGAGAGAGAATTATAGACCAGTTTGCCTGACATCGGTAGTGGGGAAGATGCTGGAGTCGATTATTAAAGATGTTATAGCAGCGCATTTGGAAGGCAGTGACAGGATCTGTCAAAGTCTGCATGGATTTATGAAGGGGAAATCATGCTTCACTAATCTTCTGGAATTTTTTGCGGATGTAACAAGTAGAATGGATAAGGGAGAGCCAGTGGATGTGGTGTATCTGGACTTTCAAAAAGCCTTTCACAACGTCCCACACAAGAGACTAGTATGGAAAATTAGAGCACATGGTATTGGGGGTAGGGTATTGACATGGATAGAGAACTGGTTGGCAGACAGGAAGCAAAGAGTAGGAATTAACGGGTCCTTTTCAGAATGGCAGGCAGTGACTAGTGGGGTGCCGCAAGGCTCAGTGCTGGGACCCCTGTTATTTACAATAGCAATTTTGACAAGGTAATGAAATGTAACATCTCCAAGTTTGCAGATGTCACAAAGCTGGGTGGCAGTGTGAGCTGTGATGAGGATGCTATGAGGCTGCAGGGTGACTTGGATAGGTTGGGTGAGTGGGCAGATACAGTACAATGTGGATAAATGTGAGGTTATCCACTTTGGTGGCAAGAACAGGAAGGCAAATTATTACCTGAATGGTGTCAGATTAGGAAAAGGGGAGGTGCAACGAGACCTGGGTGTGCTTGTACATCAGTCACTGAAAATAAGCATGCTGGTGCAGCAGGCAGTGAAGAAAGCTAATGGTATGTTGGCCTTCATTGCGAGAGGATTTGAGTTTAGGAGCAAGGAGGTCCTACTGTAGTTGTACAGGGCCTTGGTGGGACCACACTTGGAGTATTGTGCAATTTTGGTCTCCTAGTTTGAGGAAGGACATTATTGCTTTTGAGGGAGTACAGCGTAGGTTCACCAGGGTAATTCTGACATATGATTAAAGAATGGGTCGACTGGGCTTGTATTCACTGGAATTTAGAAGGATGAGAGGGAATCTTATAGAAACATATATTACCAAGTGGAGTGGTGGCCAATTCACTGGATGTTTCCAAGAGATAGATTTAGATCTTAGGGTTAAAGGAATCAAGGGATACGAAGAGAAAGGAGGAATGGGGCATTGATTTTAGATGATCAGCCATGATCATATTGAATTGGGGTGATGGCTCGAAGGGCCGAATGCCCGACTCCTGCACCTATTTTTTTCTGTTTCTATGACATAGGGTTAAGTTAAAGGGGAAAAAGATTTAATCGGAATCTGAGGGGTAACCTTTTTACACAAAGGGTGGTGGGTGTATGGAACGGTCTCGACCCAAAACATCACTCATTCCTTCTCTCCAGAGTGTCTGAAGAAGAGTCTCGACCCGAAACGTCATCCATTCCAACGGGACCCAACGGTTTCATGGGTCGTCTAGTAACATTTAAAAGGTAGACAAAAATTTTTGGGGTAACTCAGTGGGACAGGCAGCATCTCTGGAGAGAAGGAATGGGTGACGTTTGGGGTCGAGACCCTTCTTCAGACACTGGAGAGAAGGAATGAGTGATGTTTTGGGTCGAGACCCTTCTTCAGGCATTTAAAAGACATTTGGACAGGTTCAAGGATAGGAAAGGTTTTTTTGGGGATTTGGGTCAAATACAGGCAAATGGAACAAGTCTAGATAGAGCACCTTGGTCAGCTTGGATGTGTTCGACTGCAGGGCGTGTTTCCATGCTGTCTGGCTTTATGACATGTATTACAGGTAACTGCTCCACAGTGTCCATCCAGCCCCCCCCCCACCCCCCCAGCAGACGCCTTGAGCCAGCACCATGACACAATTTTGCAATGTACACAGTACGAAACGTGCTATTTTCCTGTAATAAGTTGTAGGAGAATTAGGCCATTTGGCCCATCAAGTCTACTCTGCCATTTAATCATGGCCGATCTATCTTTCCCTCGCAACCCCATTCTCCTGCCTTCTCCCCATAACTCCTGACACCCGTACTAATCAAGAATCTATCTATCTCTGCCTTAAAAATATCTATCGACTTGGCCTCCACAGCCTTCTGTGGCAATGAACTCCACAGATTCACCACCATCTGACGAAAGAAATTCCTCATCTCCTTCCTAAAGGAACGTCCTTTTAGTCTGAAGCTATGGCTTCTGGTCCTAGACTCTCCCACCAGTGGAAATGTCAGGATTAGGAGGTAATAGCTGCAACAGAGAGAGGTTGGACAGATTTGGATTGCTTTCTCTGGAACACCAGCGGTTGCAGGGAGACTGGAGTTTGTGCATTTTCCGTTTCTTCTCACAATGGAAGGACGTGCAAGTTTGTAGGTTAAATGGCCTGGTAAAATTGTAAACTGTCCCTAGTGTGGAGGATAGTGTTAGTGTGTGGGGTGATCGCTGGTCGGCACAGTTACTGGGGCAGGGGGGGACGAAGGGCCTGTTTCTACGCTGTATCTCTAAACTAAACAAAGGCCAATATTTGGGACGATGCAGAAGGGAAAAACAATTGTAGTGTGAAAGGAATAAAGAAGGATCAAATGCTATAGCAGTACATGCAGGAAAAAAACTGCAGATGCTGGTTTAAATCGAAGGTAGACACAAAATGCTGGAGTAACTCAGCGGGTCAGGCAGCATCTCTGGAGAGAAGGAATGGGCGACGTTTCGGGTCGAGACGAAGTGCCTGAAGAAGGGTCTCGACCCAAAACGTCACTCATTCCTTCTCTCCTGAGATGCTGCCTGACCCGCTGAGTTACTCCTGCATTTTGTGTCTACCTTTGCTATAGTAACATAGATACAACAAACATAGATAACATTGTATAGTAACATATACTATGCTATTGCTACCTTTGTTATACCTTTGCTATAGTAACATAGATACAACAAACAAATTGGTCTTACCAAAAACCATCCTCCATATCGCTGGATGCGGTCGGGTGAAAGGACCTGAAAAATGAAAATAACGCCATTGGGTCGTATAGATGAGGGGGGGGGGAAACAATGAAGAATGTGAAAATTATAAAGCAAGAAATGTGATTTAATCACAATTCCCAATAATAACTGTCAACAACTTACCATTAGGAAATGTCAAAACACTTACAATTAGAAAAAAGAACACCACAGAGAGCATGCCCCTCCATATATTGTCTTCTAGAGTGGAATCATCCCTAGACAACGACACACATTAGGGTAGAAAACGCCCGGCCACACACTTTGCAATCCGTCAACATCGCAGAAACTCAAACATTAATATTAAAGGAGGGGGGAGGGGACGGCATTTGGGGACAACGTGGAAATATTTTATTTAGTTGCCAGCCTCTAACTAATGAAATCCTCCCTCGCTTAGTCCTTGTCTCCAACTAAATAAGAGATGGGGGAGGAGAAAGGGGGGGTTGGGGGGGTGTAGGGGTTGGGGGTGCAGGGGAGGGGGGTTTAGGGGAGGGAGGTAGGGGTGGGTAATAGGGGAGGGAGGGAGGTAGGGGTGGGTAATAGGGGAAGGGGGGTAGGGGAAGGGAGCTAGGGGGAGGGGCGCTAGGGGGGCTGTAGGGGAGGGGGGGGTGTAGGGGAGGGGGGGGTGTAGGGGAGGGGGGGGTGTAGGGGAGGGAGGTGTGTAGGGGAGGGGGGGTGTAGGGGAGGGGGGGTTGTAGGGGAGGGGGTGTAGGGGAGGGGGGTGTAGGAGAGGGAGGTAGGGGTGGGTAATAGGGGAAAGGGAAGGAGGTAGGGGAAGGGAGCTAGGGGGAGGGGGGCTAAGGGGGAGGGGGGGCTAAGGGGGAGGGGGGCTAAGGGGGAGGGGGGCTGTAGGGGAGGGAGGTAGGGGTGGGTAATAGGGGAAGGGAGGAGGGGGAGGGAGCTAGGGGAGCTAAGGGGGAGGGGGGGGGCTAAGGGGAGTGGGGGGCTAAGGGGCTAGTACCTGGTGAAGGCGAAGTACATGACGCCGATGATGGCGAAGGTGAGCAGGGTGATGGTGTGGGGTTTGTAGAAGAAGTCGATGGTAATGTCCTCCACCTGCTGCTCGTTGATCATGCGGAAGTGCAGCTTGTAGTTCACGTCGTTCTTGCTGATTGTCCGGCTGCCCTCGCCCAACGCCATGGCTGCAACCGCTGGGCCGGGACGGGACGGAGCACGACGAGCGGGCCGAGCCGAGCCGAGTAAAGCCGAGAGCAGCGGGCTGGGCTAGGGTGGGGTGGGAGGGTGAGTATAACCCGCGTCCCAACAATTAGACACACACACACACACACAATGCGTGAAGACAAGTCCCTCAGCGTGTTAGGAGAGAAGCAACGGGTCGTGAACCACCCTTCATCACACACCAGGCATCGCCGTGAGCCTCCCTCCTTCACCAGCTGTGTTCCCCCGTTAGCATGGGGCGTGGGTGAAGAGAGGCGTGCAGCCGCGCCACGCCTCGTGTGTCTGTGTGTGTGTGTCTGTGTGTAACACTGTGGAACGCGGCCCGGATCCCCGCGCGCTGAATGTGTGTGTCTGCAACACGGCCCGGAGTCCCCGCGCTGTGTCCGTCTGTCTGCAACACCGTGGAACGCGGCCCGGATCCCCCCCCCCCGCTCTGTGTGTGTGTGTGTCTGTGTGCAACACTTTGCAACTCGGCCCGGAGTCCCCGCGCGGCCCACACTGGCGCTCATTGGCTGCGGCCGCCACACTGATACATTACCGGTGACAGCGAGGAGTGTATCCGAGCAGCGCACGTGGGTGCCCCCTTCCCCCCCCCCCCCCCCCCACAACACCGCTCCTCTCCCCACACCGCTCCTACTCCCACCGCTCCTACCCCCACCCCCCACCCCCACTCCTGCTCCCACCCCCCCCCCCACTCCTGCTCCCACCCCCCCCCACTCCTGCTCCCACCCCCCCCCACTCCTGCTCCCACCCCCCCCCACTCCTGCTCCCACCCCCCCCCACTCCTGCTCCCACCCCCCCCACTCCTGCTCTTCCCCCCCCACTCCTGCTCTTCCCCCCCCACTCCTGCTCTTCCCCCCCCACTCCTGCTCTTCCCCCCCCACTCCTGCTCTTCCCCCCCCACTCCTGCTCTTCCCCCCCCACTCCTGCTCTTCCCCCCCCACTCCTGCTCTCCCCCCCACTCCTGCTCTCCCCCCCCACTCCTGCTCTCCCCCCCCACTCCTGCTCTCCCCCCCCACTCCTGCTCTTCCCCCCACTCCTGCTCTTCCCCCCACTCCTGCTCTTCCCCCCACTCCTGCTCCCACCCCCCACTCCTGCTCTTCTCCCCTCACTCCTGCTCTTCCCCCCACTCCTGCTCCCACTCCCCACTCCTGCTCTTACCCCCCACTCCTGCTCTCCCCCCACTCCTGCTCTCCCCCCACTCCTGCTCTTCCCCCCCTCTCCTGCTCTTCCCCCCTCTCCTGCTCTCCCCCCCCACTCCTGCTCTCCCCCCCACTCCTGCTCTCCCCCCCCCACTCCTGCTCTTCCCCCCCCACTCCTGCTTTTCCCCCCCACTCCTGCTCTTCCCCCCCACTCTTGCTCCCCCCCACTCTTGCTCCCCCCCACTCCTGCTCTCCCCCCACTCCTGCTCTCCCCCCCTCACTCCTGCTCTCCCCCCCTCACTCCTGCTCTCCCCCCCACTCCTGCTCTCCCCCCACTCCTGCTCTCCCCCCCACTCCTGCTCTCCCCCCCACTCCTGCTCTCCCCCCCACTCCTGCTCTCCCCCCCACTCCTGCTCTCCCCCCCCACTCCTGCTCTCCCCCCCCACTCCTGCTCTCCCCCCCTCTCCTGCTCTCCCCCCCTCTCCTGCTCTCCCCCCCACTCCTGCTCTCCCCCCCCACTCCTGCTCTCCCCCCACTCCTGCTCTCCCCCCCACTCCTGCTCTCCCCCCCACTCCCGCTCTCCCCCCCACTCCCGCTCTCCCCCCCCACTCCCGCTCTCCCCCCCCACTCCCGCTCTCCCCCCCCACTCCCGCTCTCCCCCCCACTCCCGCTCTCCCCCCCCACTCCTGCTCTCCCCCCCCACTCCTGCTCTCCCCCCCACTCCTGCTCTTCCCCCTCTCCTGCTCTTCCCCCCTCTCCTGCTCTTCCCCCCCACTCCTGCTCTTCCCCCCCACTCCTGCTCTTCCCCCCCACTCCTGCTCTTCCCCCCCACTCCTGCTCTATCCCCCTCTCCTGCTCTTCCCCCTCTCCTGCTCTTCCCCCTCTCCTGCTCTTCCCCCTCTCCTGCTCTTCCCCCTCTCCTGCTCTTCCCCCTCTCCTGCTCTTCCCCCTCTCCTGCTCTTCCCCCTCTCCTGCTCTTCCCCCTCTCCTGCTCTTCCCCCTCTCCTGCTCTTCCCCCTCTCCTGCTCTTCCCCCCCTCTCCTGCTCTTCCCCCCCTCTCCTGCTCTTCCCCCCCCTCTCCTGCTCTTCCCCCCCTCTCCTGTTCTTCCCCCCCCCACTCCTGCTCTCCCCCCCACACCTGCTCTTCCCCCATTCCTGCTCTTCCCCCCACTCCTGCTCTCCCCCCCACTCCTGCTCTTCCCCCCCACTCCTGCTCTCCCCCACTCCTGCTCTTCCCCCACACACCGCTCCTGCTTAACCCCCCCACTCCTGCTCCCCCCATCTCCTGCTCCCCCCACTTTCCTGCTCCCCCCACACACCGCTCCTGCTCCCCCCCTCTCCTGCTCCCCCCCCCTCTCCTGCTCCCCCCCACTCCTGCTCTCCCCCCCCCCCACTCCTGCTCTTCGCCCCCCACTCCTGCTCGCACCCTCCTCCCCACTCCTGCTCTACCCCCCACTCCTGCTCGCACCCCCGCTCTCCGGCTCCCTCCCCTCCTGCTCCCCCGCCGCTGCTGCTACTGCCCCCCCCCCGGAGTTGCTCCCCCTACTACTCCCACCATCCCACCCCCCCTGCTGCTGTTGCCTCCTCCCCACTAACTACAGGGGTGTCTCTGCCTCCCCTCTCCCCCAGTGCAGGGGTGTCTCTGTCTTCCCCCCTCTCCCCCACCCCAGTGAGCAGTAGGTACCTGGAAAGCACTGGTGAGGGTGGGGGTGGAGGAGGCAGAAACGAAAGTGGTGTTTAAGATGCTTTGCAAATGACAGGAAATGTACGGATATGAATCACATGCAGGCAGATGAGATTAGCTTTTCTTGGCATTATGTTTGGCACAGGCATTGTGAACTGAAAGGCGTGTCCCTGTGCTGTACTGTTCTATGTAGGAAGGAACTGCAGATGCTGGTTTAAATCGAAGACTGAAGAAGAGTCTCGACCCGAAACGTCACCCATTTCTTCTCTCCAGACACGCTCCCTGTCCTGCACTTTGTGTCTATCTGTACTGTTCTATGTATTCTGTTCTTTTATTATGAAATATTTCAGTACACTGATTATAGTTTTAGTTTAGTTTGGAGATCCAGCGTGGAAACTGGCCCCTTGGCCCACCGAATCTGCACCGACCAGCGATCATCTGCACACTAGTTCTATACAAGACACTAGGGACAATTTACAGAAGTCAATTAACCTAAAAACAGGCATGTCCTTGGGACGTGGGAAGAAACCGGCGAAGACCCACATGGTCACAGGGAGAAGGGACAAACTCCGCACAGACAGCACCCGGAGTCAGTCTGTAGCCCGCCGAAACCGGGTCTCTGGCACTGTGAGGCAGTGGCTCTACCACCGCGCCACACTGCTTGTCCACGATAGTGTTATAACGGAGATGGGGAGATTTGTACTAGCAGTCACAGATATTAATAGTTTGTATATTCAAGGAATTTGTTTAAACTTTGGAACATATCAGAAATCATGCATGCACTGCCTGGAAATATCTAACAATTAAAACAAATATTTAGAATATTATTATTGACTTTTTAAATTTTATTAAAGCAAAGATGTTACTTTTTTGAAGTAGACAGGACTCGAGGGTCTGAGCTACAGTGAAAGGTTGAGTAGGCTGGGACTCTATTCCTTAGAGCGCAGGAGGTTGAGGGGTGATCTTATAGAGGTGTATACAATCATGAGAGGAGTAGATCGGGTAGATGCACAGAGTCTCTTGCAGAGAGTAGGTGAATCAAGGACCAGAGGACATAGGTTTAAGTTGAGGGGAAGACATTTCATAGGAATCCGAAGGATAACTCACACAATGGTTGGTGGGTGTATGGAACAAGCTGCCAGAGGAGGTAGTTGAGGCTGGGACTATACCATCTTTTAAGAAACAGTTAGACAGGTACATGGATTGGACAGGTTTGGAAGGATATGGACCAAGCGCAGGCAGGTGGGACTAGTGTAGATGGGATATGTTGGCCGGCATGGGCGAGTTGGGCTGAAGGGCCTGTTTCCACACTGTTTGACTCTATGACTCTGTAAAGAATACTTATCGACCAAATTTCTCATTCACAGAATCTTGATTGGAATTGAAAATGTCTTCACTGTGTCGCCGAGTTTACAACCGATGGACTTCGCTGAGAGTTTCTGGTCTCGTTTTCTCTTCAAACCCAGAGATGGAGGTGATGCGTGCAGCGTCATCCAGCCTTCACTCTCGGACTGGGGCAGGCGGGCATCGGTGTTTCCTCCTTCAGAACCGCGGGAGGTTGAGACATTTTAGCTTCAGCTCTTCAGTAACTGGCTCACCACCCAGCGAAGAAGCTGACACTCTGCAGTTGGTGGAAGACAGTCCATTGCAAAATACAAAGCACAACCATGACAAGGCAGAACTGTCCGGACCAGATGACAGCTTACTACCTGCAGGTAAGCTGGGAGAGATGCAGTATCTTTTTTTAAATATAGACACAAAATGCTGGAGTAACTCAGCAGGCCAGGCAGTGTCTCTGGAGAGAAGAAGGAATGGGTGACGTTTTGGGCCGAGACCCTTCTTCAGGTGTTTAAATTCTTTAGTCCATGCCAGTTCATCAGTTGAGAGATACAGCATGAAAATGGGCCCTTCGGCCTGCCGAGTCTACGCAGACACTAAGCGTGGGAAGGAACTGCAGATGCTGGCTTAAACCGAAGATAAACACCAAATGCTGGAGTAACTCAGCGGGACTCACGTGCGACGTTTCGGATGGAGACCCTTCTTCAGACTCTGAAGAAGTGTCTCGCCCCGAAACGTCACCCATTCCTTCTCTCCACAGATGCTGCCTGTCCTGTTGAGTTACTCCTGCATTTTGTGTCTATCTACGCAGGCACGAGTGTAGTTTGGAGATGCAGTGTCCATGCTGACCAGTGATCACTCGTGTGCTAATTCTCCCCTGCACATTAGCTGGCAATTTACAGAAGCCAATGAACCTACAAACCTGCACGTCTTTGGAATGTGGGAGGAAACTGGAGCTCCCTCTGAAAACCCGCACAGGTCACGGGGAGAGCGTGCAAACTCCGTACAGACGGCACCTGTGGTCAGGAACAAACCTGGGTGTCCAGCACCGTGAGGCATCAGGTCTGCCAGCTGCACCACTGTGCTGCCCACTGGAAATCAGCTTTGGAACATCCTGAAGTACCGTGTTGATAGGTTATTAAGAAGCATGCATTTGGAAATCTGTCAAACTACCGATGTACTAATATGTATGTCGACTTGTTCTACTCAATTTAAATAATTTTTGTATTTCCTTGTAATTCGTATGTTCGGGTAGAGTGAAACGCTTTGCTATCCAATAAGATTAAATATGATTAGCAGCTGTACCATATTCTGTACGGAGTTTGCGTTAAAGTTCGATTTCCGCACTTTCAGACCACAAACCCTATTAGACACCGTAAGAATGAAACAACGCCTTTTTATTCACACATGAGCAAACTTGAGTGTGAACTACATACTCACTGTCCCTCGTGTTCCCACACAAAGGTTTGATCCTAAGTTGTGCTTACTTATACTGGGGGGGAGGTCCCATACTTTTACATCACCAGCACCCTTGAAACAAAGCGCCTCGTGTTAGGACATGCTCCTCTGCACCTATACTCTTAATCCTGTCTGCATCAGACTTGTCTTCCTGTGTGGTTTTACTTAATAATTGGGCACTTCATAATTTTGTCACACCTTGGACATTATTTTGTCGCACCTTGGATCTGTTTCTTTTGACATGCACAACATTGAAATTTCAGCTAATCACAGCATTTTAACTTGTTTCCACATACTTCTTGCCCGAGTCATTCCTCTGGCAGTTCTAAAACTCTTTCATTCCCTCCTTTTATCATTGTATGATAACAGTTAAAGTCCCCTCGAAGCACAGGGTGGTCGGATACATGGTATTACAAATATTAATCGAAAACAGTCACAATCTTCCTGAGATCAGAATATTTCACCAAACACAGAGGTCGAGGGGACAGTGACTTTATCTTCTCACGGCTCGTCCCACATGGACATGTTGAGAACTTTGTCGCACCTGATATACCAGATTATTTCCCCAGGTCCGGGCCAGCCCCAGGACAAAATGGAGGGTCAGTAGCCCCATTGTCCTTTCTTGGTTTTCCGATCCGTTTGCAGTCAGTCAGATGTATCCAACGGGGGTGGTCTTCAACCTTCACAGCGGTGGGTGTTGTTAGTAACACTTGGTATGGTCCCTCCCAGCATGGTCCCAATTTCTTCCGATCCCCCAGTTCCTTACCAGCCCGTAGTCTCCTGGTATAGGAACTCGGCCCTGTGTTTAACTGGTAGTGGCTTCTGTGCCACTGGTACCTGTAAATGCAGGACTGACAAGGCATGGGTTAATTGCTGTGCGTAGGTAATTAATTCATCGCTGAGTGCATGTAGGTCAAAACTAGCTTCCACACTCTTTGTCGCACCCCAGGGGGTCCGAGGGAAGGACCTTAACCCAACTCTGCCTGGTTTCCGCTGTTAATTCAGCCAATGTAGTCTTTAGGGCTCCACTTGCCCTCTCGGCCACTCTGGCGCCCCGTGGCTGATGAACACAGTAGAACTGCGTTCGCTGTTGAGCGATCGCTTCGCTCAACACCTGCGCTCGGTCCATGTTGGCCAAACTGATCTCCCGGTGGCCGAGCACTTCAACTCCCCCTCCCACTCCCAGTCTGACCTTTCTGTCATGGGCCTCCTCCAGTGCCATAGTGAGGCCCACCGGAAATTGGAGGAACAGCGCCTCATATTTCGCCTGGGCAGCTTGCAGCCCAGTGGTATGAACATCGACTTCTCCAACTTTAGATGGTTCCTCTGTCCCTCTCTTCCCCTCCTCCTTCCCAGATCTCCCTCTATCTTCCTGTCTCCACCTATATCCTTCCTTTGTCCCGCTCCCCTGACATCAGTCTGAAGAAGGGTCTCGACCCGAAACGTCACCGATTCCTTCTCTCCTGAGATGCTGCCTGACCTGCTGAGTTACTCCAGCATTTTGTGAATAAATACCTTCGATTTGTACCAGCATCTGCAGTTATTTTCTTATACAGTAGAACTGCTGTTGAATGTTAAAACGCTGACACAATTCTTCATCAATCGTTGCGATAAAGTGGGGCCGTTATCGGAACTAATAACTCTAGATAGCCCAAAGCGAGGTATAATCTCTTTTAAAATAAGTGTTACCGTAGTCTCAGCTGACGCATTTGTAGTCAGCAAGGCTTCAGTCCACTGATGAAACAAATCTATGATGGCTAAACAATACAACAATATGCCCGAGTGTTGCATTTGTAGTCGGCAAGGCTTCAATCCACCGACGAAACAAATCTATAATTACTAACCAATACTTAACTTTTTATTTCACAAAATGCTGGAGTAACTCAGCAGGTCAGGCAGCATCTCAGGAGAGAAGGAATTCCTTCTCTCCTGAGATGCTGCCTGACCTGCTGAGTTACTCCAGCATTTTGTGAAATAAATACCTTCGATTTGTACCAGCATCTGCAGTTATTTTCTTACACAACCAATACTTAACGATCAGTCGTGACTTGTGGGACATTTTCCTACCCTCCCCTTTACAATCACCACTGGTAAAATTCCCAGCTCCGTTTGTGCGTGGAAAGTTCACATATATAATACTTTCTATCTCCTTGCTAAATATATTTCCAATAACAACAAAGATAATCTCCAAAGACCCGTCTGAAGAAGGGTCTCGACCCGAAACGTCACCCATTCCCTCTCTCCTAGATGCTGCCTGACCTGCTGAGTTACTCCAGCATTTTGTGATATCTCCAATAACAAGCTTTCACATGTAGGAACTCGAGTTACAAAATGGATACATTTGACCTGCAAAGGAATATTCTTAAATGTTTGCATGTTGTACCAACGCACTGATTTTTTCCCTCTCTCTCTCTGGACGATTACATTGTTTCAATGCTCTTTAACAATTTGCAGCGGTGTCACCAAGTGTGCTAACGTTTCCCACAAGTACTTTGTAATGCAACTTTGTATTTGTTGCTTGTTACCGTACACGAGGCCATTTGGCCCCCCGGGTCCACACTGCTCCCCGTGAGCAATAACATTGGACTCTCCCTAAACTTCTCCGACTTGTTCTCTCTTGTGCCTATCACCTGCCCTCTTGGTTTCCTTGCTATTAACCTTGATTTGGGTAACCATTCGCCCCACCATCACGTCCCTGTGATAGAGGGGGAAGCTGGATTGCCCAGGGTAACCCCAGAGATCTCAAAGTGAGTGGGTAACCTCCACACAGAAAACACTGTAATGGTTTTGATTTAGTTTAGCGATACAGCATTAAACAGGCCCTTCGGCCCACTGAGTCCGTGCCGACGACTAGTTCAATCCGACACACACTAGGGGCAACTTACAGAAACCAATTAACCTTCTGTAAGGGAAATGGGCATGGAAATTCCCTCCACAGCCGAGTTCCTCCAGTGCTTTGTTTTGATGTGTCTCTGTATTAAAGTACTTCCACTGCTGCATTCTCCCCCTTGTAAATCTTTCCTTTATGCGAGCATCAGTTCAATTGGCTATCTAGTTGTGTGTTTTGTTTGGGATGTTTTAGTGCTGGAGTATTTCAGAGAACCGCACTTTAAATCTGTTTTGTTTTTTTGTTGCTATGTAATAACCCTAACAGGTAATTATCCCGGCAGAACAACGCCATGCCACTGACTAGACCGCGGAGTCGATTTTAACAGAAGGCGTGTGCGGGCGCGGGCCATAGAGTTCTGTGTATGACTATGGCATGTGCATCTCCATGGCTGGCGCTTGGCTCCGCACATGTGCGACACAGTAGCGGGCGCGGGCCACAGAGTTCTGTGTATGACTTTGGCATGTGCATCTCTATGGCTTGCGCTCGGCTCCACACATGTGCGACGCAGTGGCGGTTTTACTTTCACCCCTAGGCCTACCGTACCAGGGTTAAGGAAGCACGGAGTTACGTACACAACGCTGGTACTGTCACTGTACGGCCTTGGTACGTGCGTGCTCCATCCAGCCGGACTCTGCGGGGCTGACAGTACAAATTTACTATCCATGCAGCTGATTCTCATTCATCATCATCAGAAATAAAGGACTTCACTTCCCTCCATCCATGACATTGCACACAAACTCTGCGTGACCAAGGCCAACAACATTATTAAAGACCCCACCAATCTCCATCATGGACTGTTGACCCTGCTGCCTTCTAGTCAAAGGTACTGCAGCACACGGAGCAGAACAGCCAGGTTCTTTCCCCGAGCCATCAAACTCTTGAATTCGCAATAATCCACCGCCATTATTTTATGTGCGAGTTACTTGTTTTTTTTAATCAATTTTTATTATTGGGTGTTACATTGTGAGCCAGGTGCAACGGATTTTCGTTCAAATATGCACTCGTCTGGTGTATAGTTTTGAATGTCAATAGAGTTATATTCATTCATTCATAAAGGTATTCACTGGAGTTTAGAAGGATGAGAGGGGATCTTATAGAAACATATAATATTACAAAAGGACTGGACATGCTAGATGCAGGAAAAATGTTCCCAATGTTGGGCGAGTCCAGAACCAGGGGGCCACAGTCTTAGAATAAAGGGGAGGCCATTTAAAACTGAGGTGAGAAAAACTTTTTCACTCAGACAGTTGTGAATTTGTGGAATTCTCTGCCACAGAGGGCAGTGGAAGCCAAATCACTGGATGGATTTAAGAGAGAGTTAGATAGAGCTCTAGGGGCTAGTGGAATCAAGGGATATGGGGAGAAGGCAGGCACGGGTTATTGATTGGGGATGATCAGCCATGATCACGATGAATGGCGGTGCTGGCTCGAAGGGCTGAATGGCCTCCTCCTGCACCTATTTTCTATGTTTCTATGTAAGTGCGCTTATGTTAGAAGCACATGTTGCACAAAAAAGGGAGTCTGGATCAAAACTTTGCAAACCCATGAAAGATAATGGAAATACATTGCATCCATCTAATATATAACCTGCTTAAGTTGACTTGTTATGGTGTTAAAATATAAGAACTGTCTTATTTGAAAAACAAAAGCACTCAAGAGTCTGTATGTCATGGACACTGCAATGTTCTTTTTTTTACCTGATTCAATCAGGTTAAATGCATTATTGTAAGGTATAATTTTTTTAAAACAGGATAAATTAAGGATAAACAAGCAAGGAAATGGTGTAATTTCAAGGTATAATTATCAAAAACTTTCTGCGCAAAGGGGCTGCTGCCCCCTTCACCCCCGCCAGGGGTGTTGCCCCTTGGAACCCCACCAGGGGGCAATGCCCCCTAGACACCCCTTTCTCTTCCTCTTTTTTCAGCTTTTCCCTGCCTCAATTGTTTATTATTCTGTTGGCCAACCGTATTCTTTTCCTTTTTTTAAATCTTTACGTTTTTTCTGGGTCTAAGTAACACACGTGCTGTACTGGAGCTCCACCATCACTCTTATCCAGGGCTTGTCCCATTTTCAGCCCTCATTACTACTAATTTACCACAGATCCCCACTCACCTCTTCGGGAAACTAGTTTAATATAGTCTGCACTAACCAATTCACAAAACTTACTTCTCTAATTGACTCAGAACCCAGCCTCCCTGAGACTGGTTACACAATTTGAACTCTCCAATTCATAAAACTTACTTCTCTAATACCCCAGCCTCCCTGAGACTGTACTTCTATAATAAACTGACTCCAGCATCCCTGAGACTGTACTTCTATAATAATCTCAGACCCCAGCCTCCCTGAGACTGGTTACACAATTTGAACTCTCCAATTCATTCATAAAACTTTCTTACCCGGTATTGTCTTTAATGCGCATCTCGGCAGGGAACCAGATCTACCTCAGTTGGGGGACCACTGTGTTCCCGGGAACTTGCTCAGGCGTTCAGACTCAATGGATCCGATAGTGCCCTTTTACTCCCTTCGAGGTCCCGGTCAGACTGCAGCCGCTTACTCAGTCATTGGAGATGGTGCCAGCGAGATCCTGAAGACCACGCTAATGTTAAAGTTCGATTTCCGGGCTTTCAGACAACAAACCACATTAGACACCTTAAGAATGAAACAATGCCTTTTTATTCACGCGTGTGGGTGAGCAAACCTGAGTATGAATTACATATTCACTGTCCCTCGTGTTCTCACACAAAGGTTCGATCCAAAGCCTTGCTTACTTATACAGGGGGGGGAGGTCACATACTTTGACACCACCAGCACCCTTGAAACAAAGCCCCTCGTGTTAGGACATACTCAGACATGCTCCTCTGCACTTATACTCTTTATCGTTTCAAGCACCAGTACCTGTCTGGATCAGACTTGTCTTCCTGTGTGGTTTTACTTAATATTCGGGCACCTCATTATTTTGTCACACCTTGGATCTGTTTCTTTTGTCATGCACAACATCTCAATTTCAGCTAATCACAGCATTTTATCTTGTTTCCACATAATTCTTGCCCGGGTCATTCCTCTGCAGTTCTAAAACTCTTTCATTTGTACGTTCTCCCGGTGACCGCGTGGGTTTTCTCCGGTTTCCTCCCACACTCCAAAGACGTGAAAGTTTGGCGATGAATTGGCTTCTGTAAATTGAGCCTAGTGTGTCAGATAGAACTCGTGAACGATGGTCGGCGTTGACTCGGTGGATCGAAGGGCCCGTTTGCATGCTGCATTTTTAAACTTAACTATAATACTGTACATAAATGCAATCGAGTAAACTTGAAGTACAATAGCAAAGGGGGAAGATACAGAGTGTAGACTATAGTTCTCAGCATTGTGGCGCACATAATAGTCTTTGGTTAATGTGTTGATTTTTCCATTAAAATTCCAGTATTTGATGATCCCACACCCCAGTCGTTATTTGAGGAAATATCTGACGAGGAAGCGTTGCGTATTGACGCGAGTCCACCACTCCCTCCGACCTCTTTCACGCTTCGTGACTATGTGGACCAGTCTGAGACTCTAACCAAGCTGGTATTTCTGGGTGAGTACTAACTGAACGTAGAACATCGAACATTGAACAGGACAGCACCGTTAGGGCGGCACGGTGGCACAGCGGTAGAGTTGCTGCCTTGCAGCTCCAGAGACCCGGGTTCCATCCCGACTAAGGGTGCACCTTGGTTTTCTCTGAGATCTTTGGTTTCCTCCCACGCTCCAAAGACGTACAGGTTTGTAGGTTAATTGGCTTGGGTTTGTCTACTTGGTATAAGTATAATAGACAATAGGTGCAGCAGGAGGCCATTCGGCCCTTCGAGCCAGCACTGCCATTCAATGTGATCATGGCTGATCATTCTCAATCAGTACCCCATTCCTGCCTCCTCTCTAAATTGTCCCTCGTGCAGGATAGCGTGTTAATGTGCGGAGGTTGCTGGTCGGTGCGGGCTCAGTGGGCCTTAGGGCTTGTTTCTGCGCTGTGTCTCTAAACTCTAAACTAAACCCAACACTGAGTGCTGAAGTGACTCAGCGGGTCAGGCAGCATTTCTGGAGAACGTGGATAGGTGACGTTTCTGATCGGGACCCTTCTTCAAAAACATCGATATCAATGTTCTCCAATGATGCTGCCTGTGTCACTAAACAAATTTTAAAAATAGTGCTCTCCATCCTGGCAACTTGTATCTTTTAAACAAGCTATTATTTTAATAGTAGACACTAGGAACTGTAGATGCTGGTTTACAAAATGCTGGAGTAACTCAGCGGGACAGGCAGCCTCTCTGGAGAGAAGGAATGGGTGACGTTTCGGGTCGAGATCCTTTGACTTCGAGATGTAACTTGCCCACAGCCCTTTTTAAGAATATTACAGTCAATTATATTACTTGTCAGGTCATTGGTACAATTGTATGTGAGTGTCAACTTGTCTTTACAAAAATCTGGCAGCATCTATCATTGACTGTAAAATAGTTGAAATAGTTGCTAACTCAAAGAGTCAGACAGTGTGGAAACAAGCCCTTCAGCCCAACGCCCACGCCCAACAGGCCCCATCTACACTAGTCCCTCCTACTTGTGTTTGACCCATATCCCTCTCAACCTTTTCTATCTATGTACCTGTCCAAATATCTTATAAATGCTGTTATTGTACGTGCCTAAACTACCTCCTCCAGCAGCTTGATCCATACACCCACCACCCTTTGTGAGGAAAAAAAAATTACCCCTCAAGTTCCTAACAAATCTTTCCCCCCTTACCTCAAACCTAGGTCCTCTGGTTCTCGATTCCCCTACTCTGGGCCAAAGACTCCTATGCGTTTACCCAATCACTCATGATTTTGTAGACCTCCATGAGATCACCCCTCATCCTCCTATGCTCCAAGGAATAAAGTCCTAGCCTGTTCAAGCTCTCCCTATAGCTCAGGCTCGTGCATGCGCGCGTGCGTGCGTGCTGCTGGCATCTGGGGTAAAACACCGTGCTGGTGGAGTGGGTCAGGCAGCGTCGATAGAAGGAATGGACCCGTCTTAAGAAGGGTCCCGACTTGCCTGTCCATTCCTTTCCACAGATGCTGCCTGACTTGCGGAGTTTCTCTAGCACTTTGTTTCTGTTTCAGTTTAGTATATTGTGATGGAGTACAACCTTATCATGTATCGGTACAGTGAAAAGCTTTTATCGCGAACTAGCCTGTCATCGGAGAGACAATACATGATTACAATCGAGCCATTCACAGTGTACCGATACGTGATAAGGTTGTACTCCATATACGATCCTATATGACAAGAATGATCCCAGGAATGAGTGGGTTAACCTGTGATGAGCATTTGTCGGCACTGGGCCTGTACTCGCTGGAGTTTAGAAGAATGAGGGGGGACCTCATACAAACATACAGAATAGTGAAAGGCTTGGATAGAGTGGATGTGGAGAGGATATTTCCACTAATGGGAGAGTCTAGGACGAGGGATCATAGCCTCAGAATTAAAGGACGTTCTTTTAGAAAGGAGATGAGGGGAAATTTCTTTAGTCAGAGGGTGGTGAATCTGGAATTCTTTGCCACAGAAGTGCTGTGGAGGCCAAGTCAGTGGATATTTTTAAGGCAGAGAGAGTTAGATTCTTAATGAGTACAGGTGTCATGGAGTTATGGGGAGAAGGCAGGAGAATGGGGTTAGGAGGGAGGGATTGATCAGACTTGATGGGCCGAATGGCCTAATTCTACTCCTATTCCTTATGACCTTGTATGTGTTTATCACTGTTCGGCAGCTGGAACGAGTGGCTTTTTTGGGAATAATTGACACAATAACAAATGCATTTTACTGCTATGGGATTGATTGCATAATTATAGGTGTGGACCTGTCCAAGCTACAAAGGCGACCAAACGTGGCCAACATGCTGTTGCGACTGGATTTTGACCGAGACGTAAAAGATCGACTTCTGTTCCTGAAAGATGTGGGAGTAGAAGAAGATTTGCTCGGAGCATTCCTCACGAGAAACCCCTTCATCCTCACTGAAGATTTGGAGAATTTACAAAAGAGGTAAAGAACAGGATTGGGAGATTAAATTCCAAATTGCATTTGGGCCTGATGAGACTGCAGGCAGATTTATTGTTTAATTTAGTTTAGAGATACAGTGTGGAAACAGGCCTTTCGGCCCACTGGGTCCGCACCGACCAGCGATCCCCGCACACCAACGCTATCCTACACACACTAGGGACAATTTTACACATACGCCAAGCCAGTTAACCTACAAGCCTGTGCGTCTTTGGAATGTGGGAGGAAACCGAAGATCTCGGAGGAAACCCAAGCGGTCATGGGGAGAACCTACAAACTGTACACAGCAACCGTAGTCGGGATGGAACCCGGGTGTCCGGTGCTGCAAGCGCTGTAAGGCAGCAACTCTACCGCTGCGCCACCATGGCCGCCTACTTCTATTTTAAAATGATTATTTATTGGTAGATATACAGAAAAAATAGACCATAAAGGAATGTAATCTTAATGTTAATTATTTTGTTGGCCTTCTCTGTCTTGCTATTAGAGGAGTGAGAGAGGTCCTAGCCATATTGCACAGGAACAGGCCCTTCGGCACAACATGTCCATGCTGAACAAGATACCCCATCTAAGCTAATCCCACCTGCCCTATCAATAGACAATAGGTGCAGGAGGAGGCCATTCGGCGCTTCGAGCCAGCACCACCATTCAATGTGATCATGGCTGATCATTCTCAATCAGTACCCCGTTCCTGCCTTCTCCCCATACCCCCTGACTCCGCTATCCTTAAGAGCTCTATCTAGCTCTCTCTTGAATGCATTCGGAGAATTGGCCTCCACTGCCTTCTGAGGCAGAGAATTCCACAGATTCACAACTCTCTGACTGAAAAAGTTTTTCCTCATCTCAGTTCTAAATGGCCTACCCCCTATTCTTAAACTGTGGCCCCTTGTTCTGGACTCCCCCAACATTGGGAACTATCCCACTGAGCCTTTCTTATCCATGTACCTGTTCAAGTGTCTTTTAAATGTTGTTGTTTTCCCTGCCTCCACTACCTCCGACCTTATTCTGTGACACCTCCCTGTTAAGCTCTTTTTTCTCTTGTATTTCTCTTGAACATATTTCGTTTGGGCAGCTTACAATCCAGCGGTATGAATATTGATTTCTCTAACTTCAAGTAACCCTTGCTTTCCTTCTCTCTCTCTTTCTCTCCATCCCTCCCGCACCCTAGTTCTCTGACTAGTTTCACTGTCCTTCTGATTAATTTTACTGATTGAATGCCTCCTCGTCACCTTCACCAATTCTACATTTCCTTTATCATCGACTGCTTTTATCTTGTTTTCACACCTTTACCTTCCATATCTCTATTTCACACCTCTCATTGAACGGATGATGTTTTGGGTCGAGGCCCTTCTTCAGATTTCTCCAGTCTGAAGAAGGGTCTCGACCTGAAACGTTACCTATTCCTTTTCTCCAGAGATGCTGGCTGACCCTCTTGAGTTACTCCAGTAATTTGTGTTCTATGACTCTTTTATTGCATTAGGTGTAGTATATTCCATTATGTGTTGGAAGTTTTCTAAAATTCAAATGTGGGTTAAAATGTAGTAAATTTGGTAATGTGGATGTTTTAAATATTTTAAGAAAATATGTTTTTGCTTCATCTTAGGGTACAATATCTGCAATCGAAGACATTCAGCACAGGAGCCATTGCTCGGATGGTGTCAGGAGCTCCGTATTTATTAAATTTCAGTGTGGAAAGACTGGACAACAGATTGGGATTCTACCAGAAAGAACTGGGACTAAGTATGCAGAAGGTAAGTAATTGAATTCCCTCAATGTGGAAGTCCCATCAGGAGAACCCCGCAAATGCTTGAGGGGAGACTTGACATTTTCGCCTGAAGAGACTTCATGTAAGTTCGTAAGTTCCAGGAGCAGAATTAGGCCATTCGGCCCATCAACTCTACTCCGCAATTCAATAATGCTGATCTATCTTTCCCTCTCAACCCCATTCTCCTGCCTTCTCCCTATAACTCCTGACACCCGTACTGATCAAGAATCTGTCAATCTCCGCTTTAAAAATATCCACTGGCTTGGCCTCCAAAGCCGTCTGTGGCAATGATTTCCACAGATTCACCACCCTCTGACTAAAGAAATTCCTTCTCATCTCCTTTCTAAAGGTACGTCTTTTTAGTCTGAGGCTATGGCCTCTGGTCCTAGACTCTCCCACTAGTGGAAACATCCTCTCCACATCCACTCTATCTTGGCCTTTCACTGTTCGGTAAGTTTCAATGAGGTCCCCCCCTCATCCTTCTAAACTCCTGTGAGTGTGAGCGTTTGATGGCACTGGGCCTGTACTTGCTGGAGTTTAGAAGGATGATTGTAATCGTGTATAGTCTTGCTGACTGTATCTCGGTGCACCAGACAATAACTAAACTAGGCTGTGCTGATAACTTCAGTGAGGCTATTTTTGAATTCCGGCAATTCCTGCTTTTGATGTTATATATTTGTTTTGTCTACCTTTATATCGTGAGTGATTTTCAGTGAATGTGCCGTTTATTCTTTCTCTCCTAGACTCGAGATTTGGTCACCCGACTCCCCAAATTGTTAACTGGTAGCTTGGAGCCAGTAAAGGAAAATCTTAAAGTAAGTGGAACGACAATAACCTTCTCCGAGCAGTGTCATGTTTCTTCGTTTCAAATTCCCTTTGTGGCACCTTTGTGTACTTGAGTTTGGCTTGATTGTATTCATGTATAGTGTTATCTGATTTAATAGCGAGCAAACAAAAGCTTTTAGCTGTAGGAAGGAACTGCAGAAGCCAGGGAGCCTTGCATGCTCCTTCACGATACGATAGAGACTTTATTTATCCCAGGAGGGAAATTGATCTGCCAACAGTCATAAAACACAATATACATGGAATTAAAGGAACGAGTGGAAAGGATTAGGGATGTGCAAAGATATGGGGGGGGAGGGGGGGAGGGGGGGGTGTCAGTCTACCCCACGGCTGAAAGGGGAGGAATTGTGTAGGAAGGAACTTCAGATGCCGGTTTAAACCGAAGATCGACACTAAAAGCTGGAGTAACTCAGCGGGTCAGGCAGCATCTCTGGAGAGGAGGAATGGGTGACGTTTCGGGCGAGACCCCTCTTCAGTTGTACAGTTGACACCTCCATAAGATCACCCCTCATCCTCTGCATGCCCCTGAGTATTAATACTCCGTGAGTATTATCCCCTACTAATGAGTATTTTGCTCATCCGTGAATATAGGTGCTCCATTCTTCATGGCCCTTCAGCAGCTATGCCCGCACATGTTGCTATTCCTTCAAATACTTCTCTGTCTCACTTTCCTCCTGTACGATGCTCTTAAAACATTATAAACCCTATTTATAAGGAATTTCATTTTAAAGTGTGCATTGAAGTTTATAATGAAAACTGTAATAAGTATCAAAGCAGGAAATGTTTTAATTGTTTTGCATTGTGTCAATTTTTCCAAGATTATTTCGAGTCATAGTGTACCCCACATAAACAAGTGCTTTGGCCCAACATGCTCATTCCAACCAAGATACCCCATCCACACTAGTCCCACCTGCCTGCATCACAACATTACTCGTGGGAAGGAACTGCGGATGCTGGTTTAAACTGAAGATAGACACAAAATGCTGGTGTAACTCAGCGGGACAGGCAGCATTGCTGGAGAGAAGGAATGGGTGACATTTCGGGTCGAGATCCTTCTTCAGACTGACGTTTCGGGTCGAGACCAGACTGAAGAAGGTTCTCGATCCGAAACGTCACCCATTCCTTCTCTCCAGAGATGCTGCCAGTCCCGCTGAGTTACTCCAGCTTTTTGTGTCTATATTCAGTTACAACATTATTTGTTATATAGAGAATGGTAAGCATGGAAACAGGCCCTTTGACCCAACTCATCCATGCTGACCAAGATGGCCCATCTAAGCTAGTCCCATTTGACTGTGTTTGGCTCATATCCCTCTAAACATTTTCTATTCATGTACCCATCCAAGAGCCTTAGTTTAGTTTGGAGATGCAGCATGAAAACAGGACCTTCAACGAGTCTGCGGTGACCAGCGATTACCCTTACAGCAGTTCTATCCTACACACCAGGTACATCCTACACACAATTGATAGAAGCCAATTAACCTACAAACCCACACGTGTTTGGGTTGTGGGAGGAAACCGGAGCACGTGGAGAAAACCCACGTGGTCTCGGGGAAAACGTACAAACTCCATACAAACAGCACCCTTAGTCGGGATTGAACCTGGTCTCTGGGGCAGTAAGGCAGCAACTCTGCTGTTGCACTACTGTGATGCCCATTTTAAATGCTGTTATAGGACTTGCCTCAACTACCTCCTCTGGCAGCTCGTTCCATACACCCAGTGTTAGTTATGACTTCTATATAGTGGCTGCAGAAGCGGGTTTACTATCCGGTGATGGCAATTTAGTTTAGTTTATTGTCATGTGTTCCAAGGTACAGTGAAAAGCTTTTGTTGCGTGTGATCCAGTCAGCGGAAAGACAGAACCAGGGGTCACAGTTTAGGAATAAAGGGTAGGCCATTTAGGACTGAGATGAGGAAAAACGTTTTTACCCAGAGAGTTGTGAATCTGTGGAATTCTCTGCCACAGAAGGCAGTGGAGGCCATTTCACTGGATGTATTCAAGAGAGAGTTAGATTTAGCTCTTGGGGCTAACAGAATCAAGGGATATGGGGAGAAAGCAGGAACGGGGCACTGATTCTGGATGATCAGCCATGATCATATTGGATGGTGGATCTGGCTCGAAGGGCTGAATGGCCTACTCCTGCACCTATTTTCTGTGTTTCTAATACATGATTACAATCGAGCCATTTAAAGTGTACAGGAAATGTTGCAGTAGGAGTAGAGATTTGAGAGTGTGGAACGTTGTAATATGTGATTGCAGATCTGCTTCTCTGGCTGGCACGCAAATAGACGCCTGGTTTGGGCGCCATCTTGGGAGCAGCACATGTACCAGTTCTATTGAAATGAATTGAATACTTTATTGTCACATATGACAAGACACAGTGAAATTCTTTGCTTGGTAAGAGGTATGCAAATAGCAGCCGATAAAGGGCCCTTACAAAGTTACAAATCCCCCCATCCCCACTCCTGCCAGGTCCCCCTTTGTTCCTCCCCCCTCCCCCATGGTGCCCCCCCCCCCCATGATGGGTCCTCCATTGTTCCCCCTCCCTCATGTCTGTCCCCCCCAAGCTGGGTCCCCATTGTCCATTGATTGGACAATATATTCAATCGTATTCAATCAATATTGTTGCAAACCTCTCACTCGGGCAGTTTTCTTGCTTTCCAGGTTTGTCGGATTGAGTTGGGCTTTCGTGATAATGAAATCCAGCACATGGTCACTTGTGTACCTAAGCTACTCCTGGCCAGCAAGAGTAAAGTGACTAGGTCGTTCGATTACCTGCACAATACAATGGGCATTCCTCACCATCTGATCACAAAGTTTCCTCAGGTAAATATACGTGTTTACTACATTTATTATAGTAAATATCAAGACTGGGAAACAGCACATTCAAACATAAAAAGCTGGAGTAACTCAGCGGGTCAGACAGCGTCTCTGGAGAAAAGCAATAGTTGACATATTGGGTCGAGACGAAACGTCACCCATTCCTTTTCTCCAGAGTTGCTGTCTGACCCCCCCGAGTTACTCCAGCTTTTTGTGTCTATCTACGGTTGGCCCTTGTGGCTAAAGGGATCAGGGGGTATGGAGAGAAGGCAGGTACAGGATACTGAGTTGGATGATCAGCCATGATCATAATGAATGGCGGTGCAGGCTCGAAGGGCCGAATGGCCTACTCCTGCACCTATTTTCTATGTTTAGACTGTAGTTCATTCCTACACCATGCATTCAGTTATGGGACCATAATAGAACCGCTCTTTGCTGTGTTTCTTTAACTTCATTAGCTCACTTTGGATGGTTAAAGATAATTTCATAACTATAAAAGGGTCTTGACCTGAAACGTCACCTATCCATCCATGTTCTCCAGGGATGCTGCCTGACCCGCTGAGTTACACCAGCACTTTGTCTCTTTCATGGCAAACCAGCATCTGCAGTTCCTTGTTTTTTCATAATTATAATGCCCTTTTCACGTATCAGCATTGGATTCTACCAAAATAAACAAAATTTAAACTAATAACATGGTATCTATGGTATACATTATATCTAATAGTATATATTAGAAATTTGTTTGGTTCAGAGATACAGCATGGAAACAGGACCTTCAGCCCACCGAGTCCATGCCGACCAGCAATCACCCATTCACACTAGTTCTATGTTATCACACTATTTCATCCACTCCCCACATGCTTGGGCCAATTTAAAGAGCCCCGTTGTTTTTTTTAGAGATGCAGCGTGAAAATGGGCCAATCATCATAAGGAATAGGAGTGGAATTAGGCCATTCGGCCCATCAAGTCTACGGCATTCAATCATGGCTGATCTATCTCTCCCTCCCAACCCCATTCTCCTGCCTTCTCCCCGTAACCTCTGACACCTTTACTAATCAAGAATCTATCTCTGCCTGAAAAAATGATCCACTGACTTGGCCTCCTGTGGCAAAGAATTCCACAGATTCACCACACTAAATAAACAAATTTAAAACTGGTAACATAGTATCTATAGTGTGCATTATATCTGTCCACAGAGTCCACGCCGACCAGCGATCACCCCGTACAATTAACATACAAACCCGCTCGTATAGGCTTGTATACACTGGAATTTAGAAGGATGAGAGGGGACCTTATCAAAACATATAAGATTATTAAGGGGTTGGACACGTTAGAGGCAGGAAACATATTCCCAATGTTGGGGGAGTCCACAACCAGGGGCCACAGTTTAAGAATAAGGGGTAGGCCATTTAGAACGGAGATGAGGAAAAACATTTTCAGTCAGAGAGTTGTAAATCTGTGGAATTCTCTGCCTCAGAAGGCAGTAGAGGCCAATTCTCTGAATGCATTCAAGAGAGTGCTAGATAGAGCTCTTAAGGATAGCGGAGTCAGGGGGTATGGGGAGAAGGCTGGAACCGGGTACTGATTGAGAATGATCAGCCATGATCACATTGAATGGTGGTGCTGGCTCGAAGGGCCGAATGGCCTCCTCCTGCACCTATTGTCTATTGTCCTTAGGATGTGAAAAGAAACCTGGAGGAAACCCACAAGGGTCGCAGTGTGGTGACAGATGATTTCATAATTAAAATGCTTTTTACACATGCCAGCTTTGGGTTCTACCAAAATAAATAAAAATCTTAGAAGCGAGTTACAATCTTAGAAATTAATTACCGTAATAACATTTGAAGAAAAGGTGTTCAAAATGTCCTTGGAAACTTATCCTGTTTAATTACATTTTATAAATCATTGTAATTGGAGTGATGGTGTTTAGGAAGAGGAAACTAATCTTCATTCGAATAATCTAGAGTTACCACAGAAGACAAACAATGAAGTCTCAAAATCACTATGGTGCGCTGTCTATACGGAATTTGTACGTTCTCTCTGTGACCGTGTGGGGTTTCTCCGGGTGCTCCGGTTTTCTCCCACGCTCCAAAGACGTGCGGGTTTGTAGCTTAGTTGGCTTCTGTAAATTGTCCCTAGTACGTAGGATAGAACTAGTGCATGTGTGATCATTGGTCGGCGTGGACTCGGTGGGCCGAAGAGCCTGTTTCCACATTGTATCTCTACACTAAACTATCAGAAAGTTATAAATCGCAAATTTAACATATCCCTTTAGTGTAAGCTTTCAGTTCAACCTCAAGTTTCCTTAAGGGTTTAGAAGGGGAAGAACAAGAATCCATGTTGAAGGGACATTACACCTCCGGTATTAATATCAGGGCACTGTTTGCATAGTTGTCAATTTAATGTAGGTTACTTTTCTTTACATATTAGAAATTGTCCAGCTGTTAAGTATTATTCTCAGTGGATACTATTTTATTTTGCCAAATATATTAGAAATATATACAAAAGTTTTTCGTAGGTAATTTAATGTAGGTTCATTACATATGGAGGTTTTTACATATTAGAAACTTACCAGTTGAGTATTTTTCTGAGTGGGTACTATTTTATTTAGTCACAAAAAGCTGGAGTAACTCAGCAGGACAGGCAGCATCTCTGGAGAGATGCTGAGTTACTCAAGCGTTTTGTGTCTGTCTTCGGTTTAAACCAGCGTCTGCAGTTCCTTCCTACACATTTTATTTTGTCAAGTACATTTCAAAAATCTTTTGTATATTTTCTAATGTTAATATCTAATGATTGGGAAATCTGACCCCTGATACGAGATTCTTGTTATTGTCCTAGGTTTTCAACGCAAAGTTTCTGAGGATAAAAGATCGACACCTGTTTCTTCAGCACTTGGGCCGGGCCCAGTATGACCCATCTCAGCCGAACTACGTCTCCCTCGATAAGCTGGTGGCAACGCCCGATGATGTCTTTTGTACAACGCTAGCAAAAGCCACGTTGTCAGACTTTGAGACGTTCCAAAAGACGCTCTAAATTACTTTACGTGGTTTCAGAGACTGGGTGGCACGGTGGCACAGCAGGTGGAGTTGCTGCCTCACAGCGCCAGTGACCCGGGTTCGATCCCGACTACGGGTGCTGTCTGTGCGGGGTTTGTAACTTCTCCCCGTGACCACATGGGTTTTCTCCTGATGCTCCAGTTTCCTCCCACATTCCAAAGACATACAGGTTTGTAGGTTAATTGGCTTCTGTAAATTCCCCCTAGAGTGTCGGATAGAACTAGTGTATTGGGTGATTGCTGGTCGGCAGGGACTCGGTGGGCCAAAGGGCTTGTTTCCACACTGTATCTCTGAACTAAACTAAAAACTAAAGAACAGTACAGCACAGGAGCAGGCCCTTCGACCCACAATGTCCATGCTGGACTTGATGCCAAGATAAACTAATCTTATCTGTCTGCATGTGATCCATATCCCTGCTTATCCATGCACCTATCTAAAGGCCTCTTCAATGCAATGGTTCAATTGTAGTTTGCCAAAGGAATTTGAGGTACAGTGAAATTCATTTTGTATAGAGTTCAGTACAGGTAGCACTGTACCCAGGCACGGTGGCGCAGCGGTAGAGTTGCTGCCTTACAGCGTATGCAGCACTGGAGACCCGGGTTCGATCCCAACTACGGGTGCTGTCTGTACGGAGTTTGTACGTTCTCCCCGTGACCTGCGAGGGTTTTCTCCGAGATCTTTGGTTTCCTCCCACACTCCAAAGACGTACAGGTTTGTAGGTTAATTGGCTTGGTGTAAATGTAAAAATTGTCCCTGGTGTGTGTAGGATAGTGTTAATAAACGGGGATCGCTGGTCGGCGCGGACCTGGTGGGCCGAAAGGGCCTGGTTTCCGTGCTGTATCTCTAAAAAAACATCTTAGATAAGTATCTCGGATACAGTGCAAGTGTAAACTAATTACACCAAGACGACATTCAGAGTCTGTACCAATTTCAAGTCCCAGTTGGTAAGTGCTTCACCGCACTATGCAGCTGCAGGCTGTAAGACACTATCCTATCTGCCTCCACCACCACCTCTGGCTCTGTATTCCAGGTACCCAACCCTTTTCTCTGTAAAAACTGCCCTTTCACACCTCCTTGAAACATTGCCCTCTCACCTGACAGTTGACCCTCCGGCCTTTGACATTTCCACCTTGGGAAAGAGGTACCGTCTGTCTACCCAATCGAAGCTTCTAATAGGAAACATAGTAAATAGGTGCAGGAGTCGGCCATTCAGCCCTTCGAGTCAGCACCGCCATTCACTGTGATCATGGCTGATCATCTAAGAGCCGTGATCATATTGAATGGCGGTGCTGGCTCAAAGGGCTGAATGGCCTCCTCCACCTATTTTCTATGTTGACTATTAGAGAACGATCTACCTCTCCATATTTCCTTACGACAGAGGAGGTTATTTTGGACTATCGAGACTAAGACGACCCGCAGATAATCCCATTCCATCATTCCCCCATATCCCTGGATTCTCTCATTCTCGTCCCTCCCTCATCGGCACCAACCACAAGTTCTGGAATCCACCCGCAGACCAACAGCACGTTACAGTGGTTAGTTCATCATAAGGTCATAAGGAATAGTAGAATTAGGCCATTCAGCCCATCAAGTCTACTCCGCCATTCAATCATGGCTGATCTATCTCTCCCTCTTAAACCCATTCTCCTGCCTTCTCCCCATAACCTCTGACACCCGTACTAATCTACCAACGTGCAGGTGTTTGGGATGTGATGGAAAACTAGTCGGGTAATTAGGGGAAATGTGCAAATACCATACAGGCTGAATTGGAGATCAGTATTGAACCGGGTTACTGGAGCTATAAGGCAGCAGCTCTACCACCTGCAACGTTGTGGTCTGAAAATATTGTTCTACCATCAAATTCTATAAACTATTTCTGCTGAGCTACTCCAACAGTAAATTATCCATTTCTCCCGCGATGCTGCCTGACCTGCTGAGCTACTCCAGCACTCTACAGAGTCTGAAGAAGAGTCCCGACCCAAAACACGACCTATCCAAGTTCTCCTGAGATACTGCCTGACCTGCTGAGATACCCTCTATCAGGTCTGAAGAAGGGTCCCGACCCGAAATGTCACCTATCCATGTTCTCTAAGATGCTTCTTGACCTGCTGAGTTACTCCAGCACTCCATCTTCCAAGCTTGGTTTGTGTGCCTACAATGTCAAACATATTTGATGAACCACAGTGGCGAAGGGGAAAAAAAGTTTTCTGTGATTGTAGACTTTTGCTGTAGTTTGTACATTGTGAATCATTATTTGCTGCAGAATGAATTTAATCTTCCTTTGACTCATTTTTCACTATTTACTAAAACGTTGAGCAATAAACAAATTTTTGGAGGAACTCAGCAGGTCAGGCAGCATCTGTGGAGGGAAATGGACAACGTTTCATGCTGGGACAATTCTTCAGATAACTAAAAATAGGGACCCGACCCGAAACGTAACATCCAATAGACTGGTTGTTTTTTTTGGTAATCCAACATCTGCAGTTCCATGTGGCCAACTAAAAAAACTGGCCCCTTTTTTGTCTGTTTTAGAAAATTTAAACCCTTGGGCAAAACATCATCACACATACATTCAATAAAATCCAGGTGAATTAAAGAATTACTTTCTTGAAAATTTGGCAAGTGCTTTTGAGCTTCAGTACAGCGATTGTGATAAAAATGTGTTTTCCATTTACCGTTTGCTTTAGAATCAATTTTCTTCATAACAAATTGATGAAAGTTTATTAATATCACCATCCAAACTCTTCCGCTGTTTCTGATTTGTCACAGTGCTTAATTCAACATCCAGTATGGAATTAACAGGAACTTCCAGTTCAGTTGCACATCTTTTGCAGATTCCAATGTCTGAAGAAGGATCTCGACCCGAAACATCACCCATTCATTCTCTCCAGAGACGCTGCCTGTCCTGCTGAGTTATTCCAGCATTTCGCGTCTATCTTCGATTTAAACCAGCATCTGCAGTTCTTTTCTATACAGATTCCAATCCCTAGTTATTCTTTCTGGCCAGTCTGATTGAGCTAGACTGTTTAGTAGGAAGGAATTGCAGATGGTGGTTTAAACTGAAGATAGACACAAAAAGCTGGAGTAACTCAGAGGGACATGCAGCATCTCTGGAGAGAAGGGATGGGTGATGTTTCCCATTCCTTCTCTCCAGAGATGCTGCCTGTCCCGCTGAGTTACTCCAGCTTTTTGTGTCTATCTTAAGGTAGACTGTTTACAATCTGGATGTCATATTTGATCTGCAGCCAAACTACTATGTATCCTTTCTCAAGTACCTCAATAGCATCACTCTCTACCCATCTTCAGCTCATCTGCTGTTAAAACCCTTGCAAATTCTCTTTTACCTCTAGATTAGCCCCTGCCCTCTTGTCTGGGCTGCCACCCTTTATACATTTGAGTTCATTGAAAGTTTTGATGTGAGGATTTAACTTTTACCAACTCTAACTCATCCCCCATTCCTGCACTGAGTTACCTAAATGTCGAGCTGTGGCGGGGGATGGAGAGGCCACATAAACCCAATAAAGCCTCCCAAACCTAATAAATCTAAAGAAGGGTCCCGACTCAAAGTGCAACCTATTCATCTTCTCCGTATATGCTGTGTGATCCACCGAGTAACTTCAGCATTTCGTATCATGTTCGAAGTTAACCGAAAGCTTGATTGGTGATAGGGCCAAATAAACGTGCTAAACCCAATACAACATCCTAAACCTTAAGTAGATAGATTCATGATTAGTACAGTGTCACAGGTTATGGGGAGAATAATAAACTTAACCCTTGAGTGGTAAAGTGCCTTTAAATATATCTTAATAAACCCAATACAAGCTCATAAACACACCTTGAGTGAATTATGGAACCAAATTAACATTACTTGATAAACCAAATAAACTAATAAACCTAACACAACCTCCTAAACCAAATAAACTTAAACCTTGAGTGATGGAGTAAAGGAAATTAACAGGGCCAAATAGTTAGTGGCATCCGTCCATCTGTGAGAGATGATGGTGCAGCTTGGCATTGTCCTGCTTGGAGAGGGTTTTTTTTTCCATCTGTGGTTCCATCTCACTGTGCCCAGCAAGGATGAAGTGTCCTCTCCGTTTGATTTGGCCGCTGAGCCTGGGCAGGTAAATGGGAATACAAACTTGCCCAGCATCTGACCCCCTCAATTGTTTGTTAAATTCAAAACTAAACTATGGTAGTTATGTTCATTATTCATGTCTAAAGCTAGCACTTCTGTATAAGTGTAGGTATGTATGCATTACATTTTATTACACTAATATAGAATGAAAAAATATCTTGACGTGTTCATAATTATTTTATTCACAATATTAGGATTTCTGGAAATCAGTTTGTTGTCACTGATTGCGAATGTATATGGGTAGGCCCTAATGAAATGTATGTGAGAGAATAGTGATCATGATAGGGAGAACCATGTGCTGGGAAGAGTGTGCATGACTGATTATATGCATATATATATAGATAGATATATATATATATATAGAGAGAGATATTGAAAGAAAAAGGTTTGGTAAACAAATAATTGGAGAAAATCACTAGATATATATATGTGTGTGTGTGTGTGTATATGTGTATATATATATATATATATATATGTGCATATACATAAACCATAAAGGTCAAATTGCCTTTATAGTTTATGTACATCATGTGAGAAATAAGATGAAGAGAAATAAAGCGTTGCTTTAAATCAGTTACTTCTGATCCATGAAAAGGAACTTTGAGATCTATTTATCTCTCTCTATCTTGTCTCTCACACACAAACAATAATGTTAAATTTGTGCAGAGTGTGTGCTTGAGCAATACAAGGGAAACTGCACAAAAGAGGGGGCTGGGGAGGAAGGATGGGAGGGAAATGGGCAGAAACAGTAAGAAATAATAAAATCAGAGAAATTAAGCAGGGTTAAAAAAAAAATTTTTTTTTTAAAACAAAAAAATGTAAGTTGATAGATAAGGTATATTCTGCATTTTAATGGTATCATCACACACACACTGTTCCCCCACAACACTGATCACACTGCGAGAGGCAGC
This sequence comes from Rhinoraja longicauda, assembly GCF_053455715.1. Taxonomy (NCBI): domain Eukaryota; kingdom Metazoa; phylum Chordata; class Chondrichthyes; order Rajiformes; family Arhynchobatidae; genus Rhinoraja; species Rhinoraja longicauda. The sequence continues at coordinate 9,945,165 of NC_135956.1, forward strand.
GCGGACGGCGGGGTTTGCTTACTAAAATGGCGGACGTTCTGCTTCAGTATACGCGATTTCGACGGAGTGGTCCATCCTGCTCCTCTAGTATCTCTGGTCCGGAGCAAGGCAGCGCGGTGACGTCCCTGCTGAACGCACGATCGGAGGCAGCGTGGTGACGTAACTGCTGAACGCACGATCGGAGGCAGCGTGGTGACGTAACTGCTGAACGCACGGCAGTGTGGTGACGCCACCGCGCCCCACCCCCACCCGCCCTTGAACGGCATTGTGTTGCCGGGGTCGCGCCTCAGCGGCGGAACAAGATGGCGGCGCGGGCTCCAGGTCAGAGCCGGGGCCCCGGGACAGGGGTAGAGGGAGAGGTCTCCGCCGGGAGAGCTGGGGCTGGCTGTGTGTGGGTGTGGGGGTGAGTGCGATGTGTACGTGAGTGAGGGTGTGTGTGAGTGTGTGAGTGTGAGTGGGAGTGTGGGTGAGTGGGAGTGTTTGTGTGAGAGGGTGGGTGTGTGAGTGAGGGTGGGTGTGAGTGGGTGTGTGTGAGTGAGTGAGTGGGTGTGTGAGGGTGTGAGTGGGAGTGTGTGGGTGTGTGTGAGTGGGTGTGTGTAAGTGAGGGTGTGTGTGTGGGAGTGAGTGGGTGTGTGAGGGTGTGAGTGTGGGTGTGTGTGAGTGTGGGTGTGTGTGAGTGGGTGTGTGTAAGTGAGGGTGTGTGTGTGGGAGTGAGTGGGTGTGTGAGGGTGTGAGTGGGAGTGTGTGAGTGTGGGTGTGTGTGAGTGGGTGTGTGTAAGTGAGGGTGTGTGTGTGGGAGTGTGTGTGTGTGGGAGTGTGTGAGTGTGGGTGTGTGTGAGTGGGTGTGTGTAAGTGAGGGTGTGTGTGGGAGTGTGTGTGTGTGGGAGTGTGTGTGTGTGAGGGTGGGTGTGGGAGTGTGTGTGGGAGTGTGTGTGTGTGGGAGTGTGTGAGTGTGGGTGTGTGTGAGTGGGTGTGTGTAAGTGAGGGTGTGTGTGTGGGAGTGTGTGTGTGTGAGGGTGGGTGTGGGAGTGTGTGTGGGTGTGGGAGTGTGTGTGAGTGAGGGTGTGTGTGTGAGTGAGGGTAGGTGTGTGTGAGTGAGGGTGTGTGTGTGTGTGTGGGAGTGTGCGTGGGTGTGTGGGGGAGTGGGTGTGTGTGCGTGGGTGTGATGTGGGGGAGTGGGTGTGTGGGTGTATGTGTCCCACACGACAGGGGCAGGGTGGGGGTGTCTGTCTATCTGAATCTGTATCTCGACATATACTCACCATCACTGGTTGTTGCATACGTTAGGAGGGTCATGTGCTAAGTAGCATTTAAATATTAAAGTGGGCCTTAAAGGTCAACGTCTCAGCACTTCAACTCCCCCTCCCATTCCCAGTCTGACCTCTCTGTCATGGGCCTCCTCCAGTGCCATAGTGAGGCCCGCCGGAAATTGGAGGAGCAGCACCTCATATTTCGCCTGGGCAGTTTGCGGCCCGGTGGTATGAACGTCGACTTCTCCAACTTCAGATAGCTCCTCTGTCCCTCCCTTCCCCTCCTCCTTCCCAGATCTCCCTCTATCTTCCTGTCTCCACCTATATCCTTCCTTTGTCCCACCCCCGACATCAGTCTGAAGAAGGGTCTCGACCCGAAACGTCACCCATTCCTTCTCTCCCGAGATGCTGCCTGACCTGCTGAGTTACTCCAGCATTTTGTGAATAATGTCTCAAGACCATTAATTGTTTCCAACTTGGCCTTGAAGGTCTTAACGTCGGGTGCAGTGCCAATGTCATGGTGGAGATGATTCCATTCGCGAATTGTCTTTGGGTGCAGTGAATAGCCGTAACAGTCTTTAATTGTTGGGATGATGTTGTATTTGAAAACCCCCAATTGCCTGGTCTTTGGTTGTCTGGATGAATTTGCAGATTGAAGATGACTCTTGATGTCGCTTGGAAAGTACAGAGAGATCGTTGATCCTAGAGAGAGAGAGAGAGATGGAGAGTTTGTTCTCCTCACTGGGGGTCAGTGTCAGGCCCTGCCCGGCGCTGCCTCATCCTGGGCAAACCTGCCGCACAGTCTGGAGGTCACTGAATACTTATGTAAATGTGATATTTCAGTTATTTCGTTTTAATTACTTTGCAAAAATTTCTAAACAGCTGTTTTTGCTTTTTGATTATGGGGTATCGTGTGTACATTGATGATAACAAAAATGAATTTAATCGACTTTAAAATAAGGCTGTAACATAACAAATTGTGGAAAAAGTGAAGGGGTCTGAATACTTTCTGAATGCACTGTAAGTGAGGTTTTGCATTTTGGCAATGTGAGATCAGGGCAGGGCCTACATATGGAATGGCAAAGCCCTGGGGAGTGTTAGAGAATGATATGACAAGTAGATCGGGTGGTCACAAAGGTTTTCGGTACATTGGCCATCACCAGTCAGGGTATTGAGTGTGAAGATTATGTTACATTGTACAAGACGTTGGTGAGGCTGCATTTGTAGTGTTGTCAGAAGGTCATGTGATAGGAGTAGAATTAGGCCATTAGGCCCATCAAGTCTTATCCGCCCATCAAGTCTAATCCGCCCTTCAATCATGGCTGATCTATCTAGCTCTCCGAGAGTGGCAACACAAGCATTGAAGTGGTAAAGAAGGTGTGCAATATATTTGCTGTAATTTGTAAAAGTTGGAAAATCAAGTTTCAGCTATAAAAACGTTGGTTAGCTACGTGTGGAGTATTGTGTGAAGTTCAGATCGCCACATTATGAGAAGGCCGTGGAGGCTTTAGAGAGGGTGCAGAAGAGGCTAACTAGGATACAGCCTAATCTGGAGAGTATCAGCAATAAGGAGATGTTGGATTGTTTCCTCTGGGACATTGGAGCATGAGGGGTATCACCGGCATATATAAAGTTGGAGGCATAAATACTGTAGATGGTTGATCTATTTCCCAGGAAGAAAATGTCAAGTGCTAGAGAGCATAAGTTTAAGGGAGAGGGGGAAAGTTTAAAGGAAATTTCTGAATTAATTTTGATTTACACAGGCAATGGAAGATGTCTGGAACACCATGGCTGGAGGGAATGTGGTGGAAGCAGATAGAACCATAGCAAATAGGTGCAGGGATAGGCCATTTGGTCCTTCGAGCCAGCACTGCCATTCAATGTGATCATGGCTGATCATCCAAAATCAGTGCTTTCTCCCCATATCCCTTGATTCCGTTAGCCCATAGAGCTATATCTAACTCTCTCTTATGAAAACATCACAGAAATAATAGCAAAGAACAAAGAAGTATTTAGAAAGGACTTGAACAGGCAGGGATGGAGGGAAGAAAGCATATGGTCTGGTTGCATCACAGCTTGGTTTGGGAATCGCTCTGCCGAAGACCAGCAGAAGTTGCCGAGTTGTGGACATAGCCCGGTCCATCTCACAGACCAGACTCCTGACCACTGACTCCATCTGCACTTCACACTGCCACGGAAAAGCAACCAACATAATCAAAGACTTGTCCCACGCCGGCCATTCCTTCTTTGCTCAGCTCACGTTGGGTAGTAAGTATAGAAGCTTGAAAGTTCACACCAGACTCAGGAGTAGCTTCTTCTCCTCTGTTATCAGGCTTCTGAATGGTCCTTACATGAGCTAGGGTACTACACATCTACCCCATTGTGGACATTGGGCTTTGTCTCTGGAACTGTTGCACTGCAATGTTGAGAACTATACTCTGCATTCTATCTTTCCATTTGCTCTACATAATGTTTTTGAGTTTGGTTTGAGTACATTTATCTGATAAAGTACAAAACAAAGCTTTTCACTGTTCCTTGTTACAGGAATATAACAATACATGACAATATAAACCTGAGCATAAATATAGTCAATGTGCAAGCAAATGGAATTAATTTAAATTGGCATCATGGTCAGCATCAACGCAGTGGGCTGAAGGGCCTGTTCCTGTGCTGCTCTGTTCTAAGTTCCTGTATCTAATTTGGAGTTTTTTCCTCTGCCGCAGACTAACATGTTCTCTATTCTTCCCTCAGTCAAAGCAACAGCTGGTTTGTATCTGAAGTTTCAGAAATGGTATTTTAATGCTGCAGGATTCAACAAGTTGGGTAAGTTTTATTTATAATTATTCCACATTTTCTTTTCCAATATTCGGGATGTAGAAGTTGCTCACAAAGGGATCATCCCTTGTTGTCTTCAACATGCTGGTCATAATTAGCTCCCTTCAACTGATGCAATGCAGTAATGAGTACAGAAAAGATTTACACGAGTGTTGCCAGGACTTGAGCTGCAGGGAGAGGTTGGGCAGCCTAAGACATTTCCTCGTAGCACAGAAAGCAGTGGTGATCCTATAGAGTCATGCAGCATGGAAACAGGCAATAGACAATAGGTGCAGGAGTAGGCCATTCAGCCCTTCGAGCCAGCACCGCACGGCCCAGCTTGCTCATGCTGATCAAGATGCCTCATCTACTCGAGTCCTACCTGCCAGTGTTTGGCCCATATCTCCCCCTCCAAAACCTATCCATGTACCTGTCCAAATGTCTTTTAACTTATAGGACCATGTATAAAATCATGAGGGGAATTGATAGGGTGAATACACAGTCTTTTACCCAGGCTAGGGTAATTAAGAACCAGAGGGTGTACATTTAAATTGAACAGGGAAATATTTTATAGGAACTTGAGGGGAAACCTTTTCAAACAGATGGTGGTGGGTATATGGAATAAGCTGCCATAGGAGGTAGTTGAGGCAGGCACTATAACAACACTTTAAAAGACATTTGGACAGGTACATGGATAGGAAAGGTTTAGAGGGATATGTGATAAGCGTGGGCAGGTGGGACAGTGTAGCTGGGGCATCTTGGCAGGCAGGTACACGTTGGGTCAAAGGGCCTGTTTCTATGTTGTATTAATCTATGGTACAATTATTATTGTGAGTATTCCTTTGGATCACTAAAACAATCACATAACGGTGCTCTGTAAATTCAAATAGCAATCTCTTCAAGGCAATAGACAATACAATAGACAATAGGTGCAGGAGTAGGCCATTCGGCCCTTCGAGCCAGCACCGCCATTCAATGTGATCATGGCTGATCATTCTCAATCAGTACCCCGTTCCTGCCTTCTCCCCATACCCCCTTACTCCGCTATCCTTAAGAGCTCTATCTAGCTCTCTCTTGAATGCATTCAGAGAATTGGCCTCCACTACCTTCTGAGGAAGAGAATTCCACAGATTCACAACTCTCTGACTGAAAAAGTTTTTCCTCATCTCCGTTCTAAATGGCCTACCCCTTATTCTTAAACTGTGGCCCCTGGTTCTGGACTCCCTCAATATTGGGAACATGTTTCCTGCCTCTAACGTGTCCAACCCCTTAATAATCTTATACGTTTCGATAAGATCCCCTCTCATCCTTCTAAATTCCAGTGTATACAAGCCTAGTCGCTCCAGTCTTTCAACATATGACAGTCCCGCCATTCCGGGAATTAACCTAGTAAACCTACGCTGCGCACCCTCAATAGCAAGAATATCCTTCCTCAAATTTGGAGATCAAATTTGCACACAGTACTCCAGGTGCGGTCTCACTAGGGCCCTGTACAACTGCAGAAGGACCTCTTTGCTCCTATACTCAACTCCTCTTGTTATGAAGGCCAACATTCCATTGGCTTTCTTCACTGCCTGCTGTATCTGCATGCTTCCTTTCAGTGACTGATGCACTAGGACACCCAGATCTCGTTGTACGTCCCCTTTTCCTAACTTGACACCATTCAGATAATACTCTGCCTTCCTATTCTTACCACCAAAGTGGATAACCTCACACTTATCCACATTAAACTGCATCTGCCATGCATCTGCCCACTCACACAACCTGTCCAAGTCACCCTGCAACGTCATAGCATCCTTCCTCACAGCTCACACTACCACCCAGCTTTGTATCATCTGCAAATTTGCTAATGGTACTTTTAACCCCTTCATCCAAGTCATTAATGTATATATATATATATATATTTTTTTGTACTTTTGCTGCTCTAACATACACCAATAACATATAACAACTACAGCATGGAAACAGGCCTGTCCGGCCCTACCAGTCCACGCCGACCATTCTCCCTGACCTAGTCTCATCTACCTGCACTCAGACCATAACCCTCTAATCCCCTCTTATCCATATACCTATCCAATTTACTCTTAAATAATAAAATCGAGCCAGCCTCCACCACTTCCACCGGAAGCCCATTCCATACAGCCACAACCCTCTGAGTAAAGAAGTTCCCCCTCATGTTACCCCTAAACCTTTGTCCCTCAATTCTGAAGCTATGTCCCCTTGTTGGAATCTTCCCCACTCTCAAAGGGAAAAGCCTACCCACGTCAACTCTGTCCGTCCCTCTCAAAATTTAAAAAACCTCTATCAAGTCCCCCCTCAACCTTCTACGCTCCAAAGAATAAAGACCCAACCTGTTCAACCTCTCTCTGTAGCCTAAGTGCTGAAACCCAGGCAACATTCTAGTAAATCTCCTCTGTACCCTCTCCATTTTGTCGACATCCTTCCTATAATTTGGCGACCAGAACTGCACACCATACTCCAGATTCGGCCTCACCAATGCCCTGTACAATTTCAACATTACATCCCAACTTCTATACTCGATGCTCTGATTTATAAAGGCAAGCATACCAAACGCCTTCTTCACCACCCTATCCACATGAGATTCCACCTTCAGGGAACAATGCACAGTTATTCCCAGATCCCTCTGTTCCACTGCATTCCTCAATTCCCTACCATTTACCCTGTACGTCCTATTTTGATTTGTCCTACCAAAATGCAGCACCTCACACGTATCAGCATTAAACTCCATCTGCCATCTTTCAGCCCACCCTTCCAAAAGGCCCAAGTCTCTCTGTAGACTTTGAAAATCTACCTCACTATCAACTACTCCACCTATCTTAGTATCATCTGCATATTTACTAATCCAATTTGCCACACCATCATCCAGATCATTAATGTAAATGACAAACAACAGTGGACCCAACACAGATCCTTGGGGCACTCCACTAGACACTGGCCTCCAACCTGACATACAATTGTCAACCGTTACCCTCTGGTATCTCCCATTCAGCCATTGTTGAATCCATCTTGCAACCTCACTATTAATACCCAACGATTTAAACTTCTTAATCAACCTTCCATGTGGAACCTTGTCAAATGCCTTACTGAAGTCCATATAGACAACATCCACAGCCTTGCCCTTACCAATTTCCCTGGTAACCTCTTCAAAAAATTCAAGAAGATTAGTCAAACATGACCTTCCAGGCACAAATCCATGTTGACTGTTTCTAATCAGGCCTTGATTATCCAAATAATTATATATATTGTCCCTAAGTATCTTTTCCATTAATTTTCCCACCACAGACGTCAAACTAATAGGTCTATAATTGCTAGGTTTACTTTTAGAACCTTTTTTAAACAAAGGCACAACATGCGCAATGCGCCAATCTTCCGGCACCATCCCTGTTTCTAATGACGTTTGAAATATTTCCGTCATAGCCCCTGCTATTTCTGCACTAACTTCCCTCAATGTCCTAGGGAATATCCTATCAGGACCTGGAGACTTATCCACTTTTATATTCTTCAAAAGTGTCCGTACCTCCTCTTCTTTAATCCTCCTAATTTCCATCACTACTCTACTTGTTTCGCTTACCTCACATAATTCAATATCCTTCTCCTCGGTAAATACCGAAGAAAAGAAATTGTTTAATATCTCCCCCATTTCTTCCGGCTCAGCACATAGCTGTCCACTCTGACTCTCTAATGGACCAATTTTATCCCTCACTATCCTTTTGCTATTGACATATCTGTAGAACCCCTTGGGGTTTACTTTTACATTACTTGCCAAAGCAGCCTCATATCTTTTTTTCGCTTTTCTAATTTCCTTTTTAAGATTCCTTTTACATTCTTTATATTCCTCAAGAACCTCATTTACTCCCTGCCGCTTATATTTATTGTATATCTCCCTCTTTTTCCGAACCAAGTGTCCAATTTCCCTGGAAAACCACGGCTCTTTCAAATTATTATTCTTTCCTTTCCACCGAACAGGGACATAAAGACTCTGTACTCTCAAAATTTCACCTTTAAATATCCTCCATTTCTCTATTATATCCTTTTCATAAAACAACAATTTCCATTTCACTCCTTTTAAATCCTTTCTCATCTCCTCAAAATTAGCCTTTCTCCAATCCAAAATCTCAACCCTTGGTCCAGATTTGACCTTCTCCATAATGATATTGAAACTAATGGCATTATGATCACTAGACCCAAAGTGCTCCTCAACACATACCTCCGTCACCTGACCCATCTCATTTCCTAACAGGAGGTCCAACACTGCCCCTTCTCTGGTAGGCACCTCTATGTATTGCTGCAAAAAACTATCCTGCACACATTTTACAAACTCCAAACCATCCAGCCCTTTAACAGAATGTGATTCCCAGTCTATATACGGAAAATTGAAATCACCCACAATCACCACTCTGTGCTTACTACTAATATCTGCTATCTCCTTACATATTTGCTCTTCCAATTCTCGTTCCCTATTTGGCGGTCTATAATACACCCCTATAAGTGTTGCTAAACCTTTCTCATTTCTGAGTTCCACCCAAACAGCCTCCTTAATCGAGCCTTCTAGTCTGTCCTGCCAAAGCACTGCTGTGATATCCTCCCTGACAAGCAATGCAACACCCCCACCTCTTGCCCCTCCGATTCTATCACATCTGAAACAATGAAATCCTGGAATATTTAATTGCCAATCGCAACCCTCCTGCAACCATGTTTCACTGATCGCCACAACATCATACTTCCAGATGTCAATCCAGGCTCTAAGCTCATCCACCTTTCTTACAATGCTCCTAGCATTAAAATATACACATTTAAGGGACCCATCATTTCTTATTCTCAGTTTATTTCTTTTCCCTTCTTTCTCTCCTACATATTGGGTCTGAGTGTTTCCCTTTTCTGCCTCCTGCTTCACACACTGCCTATTAGCTATCTGTGTTTGAGTCCCTCCCCCCAACCGTACTAGTTTAAAGTCTCCGCAGTTATTTTAGCAAATCTCCCCGCCAGAATATTGGTTCCCCTCGGGTTCAGATGGAACCCGTCCTTTTTGTACAGGTCATACTTCCCCCAGAAGAGGTCCCAATGATCCAGAAACTTGAAACCCTGCTCCCTGCACCAGTTCCTCAGCCACGTATTTATCCTCCACCTCACTCCATTCCTATTCTCACTATCGCGTGGCACAGGCAGTAAGCCTGAGATTATTACTTTGGAAGTCCTTTTTTTTTAACTCTCTTCCTAGCCCCCTGAATTCTCCTTTCAGGACCTCTTCCCTTATCCTACCTATATTGTTGGTACCTATATGTACCACGACCTCTGGCTCCTCTCCCTCCCCTTTCAGGATATCCTGGACACGCTCAGACACATCCCGGACACCGGCACCAGGGAGGCAAACCACCATCCGGGTCTCCCGACTGCGTCCACAGAAACGCCTATCTGACCCCCTCACTATAGAGTCCCCTATTACTACTGCTCTCCTCTTCCTTTCCCTACCCTTCTGAGCAACAGGGCCGGACTCCTTGCCAGAGGCCCAGGCACCGTCGTTGCCCCCAGGTAGGCTGTCCCCCCCAACAGTACTTAAACAGGAGTACTTATTTCCAAGGGGTACAGCCACCGGGGTACTCCCTAGTCCCTGCCTCTGTTCCTTGCCCCCCCTAACAGTGACCCACTTGTCTACCTCCCGTAGTCTAGGAGTGACCACCTCTCTGTAACTCCTATCTATAACCTCCTCACTCTCCCTGATCAGACGGAGGTCATCAATCTGCCGCTCCAGGTTCCTAATACGGTCCCTTAGGAGCCCCATCTTGTCACACCTGGCGCAGATGTGGATGTCTGGAAGACTATCAGACTCCCAGATTCCCCACATCCGACACCCAGAACAAAAAACTGCCCTGGCAGTCATACTCTCCAAACAAAGCCCCGCGCTCGGTTACTAAACCTACCGCCCGGCCGCTACTCCAACCGCTCCAACCGCCCACCCAAAAGAACTGAGTGATCTCCTGGGAGAGGCGAAAAACCGGATAAAAAACCCAGGCCAATTTGGGAAAAAATCCGGGAAATTCCTCTCCGACCCCAAGCTAGGCGATCGAAACTAGTCCGGGAGATCACACAGGTCTTACTCCTTACTATCCCCACACAATCCCCACACAATACTTCCCAAGCAACACAGCTTGGTGATGCTTGCTGCTGCTTGCTACTGCTGCTGCTTGCTGCTGCTGCTACTGCTGCTAATGCTGATTGCTGCTGCTACTGCTGATTGCTGTAAATAGCTGCGGTCCCAGCACCGAGGCTTGCAGTACCCCACTAGTCACTGCCTGCCATTCTGAAGGCATCTAGCAGTCTTTCTCTTGGAAGCCATTGGGTAACTATTTGTTTTTTCCATATGAATTTCACTGTACATCTATTGGGGGAAAAAAAGCAAAAGCAAAGCCTACTTTGGAGCTGGTTTGCCAGCCTGAAGGTAAATCTGTTAAACATGTTTAGTTTCCATTTGGAAAGATTAGTTTAGTTTTGAGATGCAGCGTGGAAAATGGGCCCTTCAGCCCACTGAGTCCACATCGACCAGCGATCCCCGCACACTGGCACTATCCTACACACTAGGGGTGATTTATGATTTTACCGAAGCCGATTAACTGACAAACCTGTACCTCTTTTGGAGTGTGGTGGGAAACCAGAGCACTTGTAGAAAAACCCACGCAGGTCACGGGGAGAACGTACAAACTCCGTACAGACAGCACCTGTAGTCAAAATCTAACCCGGGTCTCTGGTGCTGTGAAGCAACAACTCTTCTGCGATTTTCTGAATTTTCCATGTCCACCAGTGTCACGTGCATGTCTTTCCAGGCCTTTTGCGGGATGACACATTGAATGAGAATGATGATGTGAAGGAGGCTTTGAAGAGGTTGCCTGAGAACCTTTACAATGACAGAAACTTCCGCCTAAAGCGAGCTCTGGACTTGAGTATGAAGCAGCATATCCTTCCGAAAGATATGTGGACAAAGTACGAACAGGTAAGTTAAAAGGACATTAAAGAGGCCATTAGATGGGCACTTCGATGTGCAGGGAACAGAGGGATATGGATAGACACAAACAGCTGGAGTAACTCAGCGGGACAAGCAGCATCTCTGGAGAAAAGGAATGGGTGACATTTCGGGGTGAGACCCTTCTTCAGACGCTCGGGTATGAAGAGATGGATGCCATCTTGACCCTCGATGCTCAATAACTTGACTGATGAAGGCCAATGTGCCAAAAGCCTTCTTTACCAGCTTTTTTACCTGTGATGCCACTGCCAGGGAACTATGCAGCTGTACTCCTAAATCCCTCAGCTCTACAAGCTCCAGGACCCTACCATTCACTGAAAGTCCTGCCCTGATCTGACTTTCCATACTGCAATATTTCATACTTGTCTGCATTAAACTCCATTATCTATTTCTCAGCCCAGTTGATCTAGATCCAGCTGTGAATTTTGATAACCATCTTTGCTATCTATGATACCACCCACTTTAGTGTCACCTGCAGCCTTATCTACTCATGCCTTTTGCATTCTCATCCAAATCGTTGCTGTAAATCGTAAACCGCAATGGGCCCAGCGTTATCCCTGAGGCATTCCACGAGTCACAAAGAACAGGAGTAGAATTAGGTCATTGGGCCTATAAAGCCTACTCCGCCATTCAATCATGGCTGATTTACCTCTCCCTCCTAACCTCATTCTCCTGCCTTCTCCCATAGTCACAGGCCTCTGGTCCGAAAAACAACCCTGTAGGTTAACCTCTGTAAATGGCCCCCAGTGTGTAGGGAGTGGATGCGAAAGTGGGATTACGTGGAACTAGTGTGAACAGGTGATCGATGGTCTGCGTGCACTCCGTGCTGCGTGCTGAAGGGCCTGTCTATACCGTGTCTCTAAACTAAACTAAATCACCTTTCTTTTGGTTTAATAGGATGAACGCTACCTTCAACCATACCTTAAAGAGGTTATTTGTGAACGAAAGGAGAAAGAAGAATGGGATAGGAAATAATTTGGATTCTGGTTTTGTTTGCAAATATATTATGCATTCAGTTGTATAGACCATTTGCAGCAGAAATGCAGCTTGGTAAAAATAAATTCCACTTTTAAATTGCACGAAAGCAATTGTTTTTTTGCTTCGGCATTGAATTATCAGCTTAAAACTTGCTCTTTAAATCTTTCATGGCCAATTTAATTTGGGTGATTTATTTTATTAAGCAATTGTAAATAAAAATCGGCCCTCAAGTATGTGTGTGACAGGCAGATTAAAATAACATCAAAAATCAAATTTCTATTAAATTGCATTATTTGTTTCTGTTCATCTGGTATTGTTCAATCAGTCAAGAATAATGCAAAATTGCATGGTGTCATTGTACATTCACCCTTACATTAATTTTTTCTCTGAGATTGAAATAAATATTTAAGGATTATTCTGTCATCTTATTTGGTAATGATTGTAAGTTTATTTTTACTTTGCATTTGGTTTCTAAATTGACCAACAGAAAACTTCATACCGAGATTGCAATACAACACAACACAAACTGGTCTGGTTCAGGATGAATTAGAATAACATTTTGATTCTTATTAAACACCTAGCGTTTCAGTCTGAAGAAGAGTCGTGATCTGAAACTTCATTATGCATGTTCTCCAGAGATGTTACTCCAGCACTTTGTGTCCTTTGGATCATCTAAACCTTTCTGATCCAAGCTCTTTTTAAATGTTGTTATACTACCTACCTCAACTACCTCCTCTGGCAGCTCATACAATACAATACAATATATCTTTATTGTCTTTGTACAGGGGTACAACGAGATTGGGAATGCGCCTCATACGATGCAATAATTTAATTAATTTAAACAACAACAACCCAACAAATTGTAACAGTTTTAAGACAGAATAAAGTGCAAGTAGATCTGTGCCGGATCACTGTGCGATGTGACCATCCGGCTCAGCAGGACCGGTTCATAGCAGCTATGGCCCTGGGGATGAAGCTGTTCCGGAGTCTGGAGGGCGGGCGTAGACGGCCTTGTATCGTCTGCCCGATGGAAGGAGGTTGAACAGACTGTTGCAGGGGTGTGAAGAGTCTTTGTGGACACACCACCTCCAGAGTGAAAAAGTTGCCTCTCGGGTACCTATTAAATCTTTCCCCTCTTACCTTAAACTTTGCCCTCTGGTATTTGATTCTCTTATCCCGGATAAAAGACTATTTTATGAATGATTGGATGGCTTTTGTTGTAGGAACATTCTCCAGTGTAGACGTTGGACTGGAGTGAAGAGCCAGGTAATCAAAGAACAGACATTAACATCAAATGGGCGGCAGATTTGCTGCTTTACAGCGCAAGGGAACCGGGTTCGATCCCGACTACGGGTGCTGTCTGTAAGGAGTTTGTACGTTCTCCCTGTGACCTGCGTGAGTTTTCTCCGGGTGCTCTGGTTTCCTCCCACACTCCAAAGACGTGTTAGGTTAGTTGGCTTGGTAAAATTGTAAATTGTCCCTAATGTGTAGGATAGTGTTAGTGTGCGGGGATCGCTGGACGGCATGGACTCGGTAGGCCGAAGAGCTTGTTTCTGTGCTGTATCTAAACTAAAAAAAATAACTCAAGTTGCAGCCTTTTCCAGTATAGTGGCCTAAGCATGGACGATACATCAGACTGATACAACAGGAATGAATCGTGATTGCTCCATGGGGATGGGTCAATGGCCATCATATGCCAATGTCCACCGACACCCAGCGTTGGGCTAGTGAAGTTCATGAATATCTCTAGATCCTTATTTCCTCGAGTTGAGGTGGCACAGTCAAAGGTTTTAGCACTTACACGTTTACACACTGAATAAAAGTGCATACCTTTAGAAAGGAGATGAGGAGGAATTTCTTTAGTCAGAGGGTGGTGAATCTGCAGTTCATTGCCACAGATGGCTGTTGAGGCCGTCAATGGATATTTTTAAGGCAGAGATAGATAGGTTCTTGATTAGTACGGGTTAGACAATAGATGCAGGAGTAGGCCATTCGGCCCTTCGAACCAGCACCACCATTCAATGTGATCATGGCTGATCATTCTCAATCAGTATCCCGTTCCTGCCTTCTTCCCATACCCCCTGACTCCGCTATCCTTAAGAGCTCTATCTAGCTCTCTTGAAAGCATCAGAGAATTGGCCTCCACTGCCTTCTGAGGCAGAGAATTCCACAGATTTACAACTCTCTGACTGAAAACGTTTTTCCTCATCTCCGTTCTAAATGGCCTACCCCTTATTTTTAAACTGTGGCCTCTTGTTCTGGACTCCCCCAACAGGGGTAACATGTTTCCTGCCTCTAACGTGTCCAACCCCTTAATAATCTTATATGTTTCGATAAGATCCCCTCTCATACTTCTAAATTCCAGTGTATACAAGCCTAGTTGCTCCAGTCTTTCAACATATGAGAGTCCTGCCATTCCGGGAATTAACTTAGTGAACCTACGCTGCACGCCCTCAATAGCAAGAATATCCTTCCTCAAATTTGGAGACTAAAACTGCACACACTACTCCAGGTGCAGTCTCACTAGGGCCCTGTACAACTGCAGAAGGACCTCTTTGCTCTGGGGAGAGGGCAGGAGAATGGGGTTGAGAGGGAAAGATAGATCAGCTGTGATTCAATGGCAGAGTTGACTTGATGGGCCATATGGCCTAATTCTGCTCCTATGTCTGATCGGCATTTAAGGATTTTAGATAGGTACATGTATATGCCAGGAATAGAGGGGCATGAATCGCGTGCAGGTTGAGCAGATTAGTTTAACTTGGCCGTGTGTTCGGCACGAACATTGTGGGAAGAAGGGCCTGTTCCTGTTCTGTGTTTTTCTAATTTAGGAACACCGTAATGCTAGCAAATTTATACATTGCAGCCGTAAAGATGAAGGAGATGCAATGAGAGCCAACGAGATGAAGAAACTGGCTTTCCTGGATGAAAGCTTTTCAAGTCCCTGATGCATCCAGGGACTTTTACACTTGTAAGTTTTGTTGGTAGATTCAGCACCAGGCTGGGAAAGTTCAGAGCCAATGAAGTTCAAGACAATAATAACCTTCACATCTATGAAAAACCGAGTCAAAAGTCCGTCATGGCTGCTGTTAGTAAAATCTGGTTGGTACGTGACAAGAATATTTGTGGGGAAAGAAAGCGAGTGGGATAGAGGACTGAGGAAAGGGATTTCCAGAAGATAGATAAAATGCTGGCATAACTCGGCGGGTCAGGCAGCATCTCTGGAGACAACGGATAGGTGACGTTTTAGGTTGAGACCTTTCTTCAGACCCGAGAAGAGTCTGAAGGGTCTTGACCCGAAACGTCACCTATTTCCCCAGAGATGCTGCCTGACCCACTGAGTTACTCCAAAATGTTGTGTCCATCTTCTGTGTAAACCACCATCTACAGTTCCTTCCAACACATTAGGGGATATGTGCTGTATTTTCCTATGTCATATGTTCTATTAGGTCGACCAAGTTGGGTTTTAAATATTTCCTTCAGGTCTTCTCTAAAGAAAAGGTTAGAATCAGGCTGGGTCACTATGTAGGAAGGAACTGCAGATGCTGGTTTAAACGGCACAGTGGCGCAGCAGCAGAGTTGCTGCTTTACAGCGCTTGCAGTTTACATTCTCCCTATGACTGCGTGGGTTTCCTCCGAGAACTTCGCTTTCCTCCCACACTCCAAAGACGTACAGGTTTGTGGGTTAATTGGCTTTGGTATGAGTGAAAATTGTCCCTAGTGTGTGTAGGATAGTGTTAATGTGCGGTGATCGCTGGTCGGTGCGGACTTGGTGAACCGAAGGGACTTGTCGCGCTGTATCTATAAACTAAACTAAAACTAAACCAAAGATAGACACAAAAATCTGGAGTAACTCAGTGGGTCAGTCGGCATCTCTAGAGAAAAGGAATAGGTGACGTTTTGAAGACCCTTCTTCAGACTGAGTCAGGTGAAAGGGAAACGAGGGATATAGACGGTGATACAGAGAGGTATGGAACAAACGAATGAAAGAAATGCAAAAAAGTAACGATGATAAAGGAAACAGTCCATTGTTAGCTGTGGGCTGGGTGAAAACGAGTTATACAGACTTTAAAACACACCAGGATGACAGTGAAACTCGTCACTGTGTGTCTGTTTCAGTGCAAGTTGAAATGATTCCATTTTACTTCAGTGTTACACGATGTTCAGTTTTGGTGACCCTGCTTTAGGAAAGATGCCTTGAAGCTGGAGTACAGGAGGCTGAGGCCTGATCTTATGCAGGTGTACAAAATCATATAGTGAACAGATCAGGTGAATGCAGTCTTTTTCTCCAGCGTTGAGCAATCAAGATTCATGTTCATCAGAGGTGCTGACTGACCCACTTAGTTACTCCAGCACTTTGTGTCCTTTTGTGTAAACCAGAATCTGCTGTTCCTTATTTCTACTACACATTCAATGTATCCAAATACATACATGGGGCGGCACGATGGCGCAGCAGTAGAGTTGCTGCCTTACAGCGCTAGGGACCCAGGTTAAATCCTGACTATAGGTGCTTGTCTGTACGGAGTTTGTACATTCTCTCAATGACTGTGTGGGTTTCCTCTGGGTGCTCCGGTTTCCTGCTACATTCCATGGACATACAGGTTTGCAGGTTAATTGGCTTCGGTAAAGATTGTAAATTGTCCCTAGTGTGTAGGATAGTTCTAGTGTACGGGGATCGTTTGTCGGCATGGACTCGGTGGGCCGAAGGGCCTGTTTCTGCGCTGTTTTTCTAAACTAAACTTAAAACAATGTGTCCACTTTATCCAAGCTTATCTCAAGCTTAAAGTGGAGAGACCTGCTATATATTCAGACCTGATGAGTTACTCCAGCACTTTGAAGAAGGGTCTCGACCCAAAACGGCACCCATTCCTTCTCTCCAGAGATGCTGCCTGTCCCGCTGAGTTACTCCTGCTTTTTATGTCTATCTTGTTGTATGTTCCATATCCACTAGGTGTCACCAGTAGCATGCAGAAAATTCTTGATTCTGTGGTCAACGTGCCTTAAACTTACAAAAGCAGCCTGGTTAAACACACTAAACCATTGAATCATTGGACATGAACGGATCACTGAAGAATAGAGAAATACTTGCAGTTTGATAGGGAATATAAGTCTGAAAGACTTGCAGTTTGATTGGGAATTTCACAAACCTGAGAATCAATGAAAGGATTTAGTTTGAATGAGGAATACAAAAAGCTGGAGTAACTCAACTGGTCAGGCAGCATCTCTGGAGAAAAGGAATAGGTGACATTTCAGGTCGAGACCCTTCTTCAGACTGAGGGTCAGGGAAAAGGGAAACGAGAGATACAGACAGTGTTGTAGATAGATATAATCTTTTATTGTCACATGTACCAATTAAGGTAGAGTGACATGCAAATTACCATATAGCCGTACTAAAATAAAAGCAACAAGACACACAACTACATTGAAGTTAACATAAACATCCACCACAGCAGATTCCCCACATTCTCACTGTGACGGAAGGCAATCCTCTTCCCTCTTTATTCTCAGCGGTCGGGGCAGTCGAACCATCCGTCAGGGCGGTCAAAGATACCGTAGCCAGCGATCGAAGCTCCCGCGTCGGGGCGATCGAAGCTCCTGCGGTCTCCCGAAGTCGGTCTCCAGCAAAGGCCGCCAGCTCCTCGATGTTAGGCCATCGCATCTCCGTCGAGGTAAGAGATTAAAAAGGTTTTCCACAATTCCCCCCATACAAAACAAGCTAAAGAACTCTAAAACATAGATTTAACATATACTATTAAAAGAAGAAAGGAAGGGACAAACAGACTGTTGGCGAGGCAGCAATTCCTGGCACCACCCAGTGTTATTGATAGAAAACACACGAATGAAAGATATGCAAAAAATTAACGATGATAAAGGAAACAGGCCATTGTTAGCTGTGGGCTAGGTGAAAACCAGTTACAGACAATGAGACTCAACATTCCTTCTTTATCCATCCCTTCCCCAACCAAGTCATACCAGCTTCAAAGCATCTCTGGAGAACGGATAGGTGGCCTTTTGGGTTGGGACCCTTCTTCAGACTGATTGTGGTGATGGGGTGGACTGGGGGAGAGGAGGAAGGGGGAAGCTGGAAGAGAGGTGGGGAGCAGGACAAAGTCTGGCAAATGGACACAAAGTGCTGGAGTAACTCGGCAGGTCGTGAGTTGACGGCCCTGGCCTGCTGGCGCTGGGGGGAGAGGCGAGGATTGGCGGGGTCATTGGTTGTGTTCCGCGGACGGCTGGAGTGCGGGTGAGCTGTGGAGGTGGAGGCATCAGCGGCGGGGCTTCAGGAGGCAGCACGGGGAAGTCTGCTTCACCAAAATCCATTATAAAGAGGCCCGTTGAAAATGAGGATTTGCAGTTGGACAAGTTGGAGTCGTTAGCGATTGCACAAGTTGGAGTCGTTAGCCGTTGCATTGTGAAACCAAGGTTCATGATGTCCTTCAGTTTCAGACATACTGAGTGGAAGCAGGCTCACCAAGTCCACCCTAAAACCAGCTCTATCCTACTCACTAGTGACTATTTACAGAAGCCAATTAATCAACAAACCTTTACTTCTGTCGGATGAAACCGGAGCACCCGGAGAAAACCCACGTGGTCACAGGGAGAACGTGCAAACTCAGTACAGACAGCATCCATAGTAAGGATTGAACCCGGGTCTCTGGCACTGTAAGGCAGCAACTCTAACGCCACCCTCTCAAGTGGATGTAAAACTCCAACTTGCAATTTTTACAGATTCTTCTCAGAACCCTGGTAATTCTAAAATTCAAAAATAAACCTTATTTGTAACTAGGACATGCATAAAACCAAAACCGTGCACAAACTCTTCATACATTCTTAGCGTCTCTACATACAGTTACAGTACAGTTTAATTTAGTGTCATTAAGCACAACAATATCCGGAGATCATTTCATGAAGTGACGAGTGGAAAGGATTGGGGATGTGCAAAGATTGGAGGGGGGGGAGGGGGGGGGAGGGGGGGGGTGGTGGGGGAAAGTGGGAGGGGAGTCATTCTCAGTCTCAGTCGACCCCACGACAGAAGGGGGAGGAGTTGTACAGTTTGACAGCCACAGGGAAGAAGGATCTCCTGTGGCGTTCTGTGCTGCATCTCGGTGGAACCAGTCTGTTGCTGAAGGTGCTCCTCAGGTTGACCAGTGTGTCATGGAGGGGGTGAGCTGTATTGTCCAGGATGCTCCGCAGTTTGAGGAGCATCCTCCCCTCCAAGACCCACCTCCCGTGAATCCAACTCCACCCCCAGGACGGAGCCAGCCTTCCCATTGAGTTTGTTGACCCTCGT
Organism: Rhinoraja longicauda; assembly: GCF_053455715.1. NCBI lineage: Eukaryota > Metazoa > Chordata > Chondrichthyes > Rajiformes > Arhynchobatidae > Rhinoraja > Rhinoraja longicauda. Next base: position 9,964,531 of record NC_135956.1, read on the forward strand.
CCGCGGCCTTCGCCCTGCTGCCCCGGCACACGGCAGCGAAGAAGATGGCACTGGCCATGACCGACTGGTAGAACATCTGCAGCATCTTACTGCAGATGTTGAAGGAGCGGAGCTTTCTCAAACAGTACAGCCGGCTCTGTCCCTTCTTTAGGACGAAGGAATTAAATGTGACATCTCCAAGTTTGCAGATGACACAAAGCTGGGTGGCAGTGTGATCTGTGAGGAGGATGCTGTGAGGCTGCAGGATGACTTGGACAGGTTGGGTGAGTGGGCAGATGCATGGCAGATGCAGTATAATGTGGATAAATGTGAGGTTATCTACTTTGATAGCAAGAACAAGAAGACAGGTTATAATCTGAATGGTAGACACAAAATGCTGGAGTAACTCAGCAGGACAGGCAGCATCTCTGGAGCGAAGGAATGGGTGACATTTCGGGTCGAGACTCTTCATCAGACTGATCTGAATGGTGTCAGATTAGGAAAATGGGAGGTGCAACGAGACTTAGGTGTCCATGTACAGTGCAGTACATTTACCTGCACTGAAAGTAAGCATGCAGGTACAGCAGGCAGTGAAGAAAGCAAGTGGCATGTTGTCCTTCATAGCAAGAGGATTTGAGTATAGGAGCAAGGTAATCCAACTGCAGTTGTACAGGGCCCTGGTGAGACTGCACCTGGAGTATTGTGTGCAGTTTTGGTCACCTAATTTGTGGAAGAACATTCATGCTATTGAGGGAGTACAGCATAGGTAAACTAGGTTAATTCCCGGGATGGCGGGACTGACATATGATGAAAGAATGGATCGACTGGGCTTATATCACTGGAATTTAGAAGGATGAGGGGGGATTTTATTGAAGCATGTAAAATCCTTAAGGGATTGGACAGGCTAGATGCAGGAAAAATGTTCCAGATGTTGTGGGAGTCCAGAACCAGGGGTCATTGTTCAAGAATAAGGGGTAGGCCATTTAGGATTGAGATGAGGAAAAACGTTTTCACCCAGAGAGTTGTGAATCTGTGGACTTCTCTGCCTCAGAAGGAAGTGGAGGCCAATTCACTGGATGTACTCAAGAGAGTTAGATATAGATCTCAGGGCTAATGGAATGAAGGGATATGGGGAGAAAGCAGGAACGGGGGACTGATTCTGGATGATCAGCCATGATCATATTGAATGACGGTACTGGTTCGAAGGACCGAATGGCCTAATCCTGCACATATTTTCCATGTTTCTTGTACAGGACCTCAGCGTTCCTGGACCAGTCCAGTTTACTGTCCAGGTGCACTCCAAGGTATTTGTTCTCCCTGGTAAACTGCAGATCCACACCGTTAGAGTCATAGTGTCATAGAGTGATACAGCGAGGTGACAGGCCCTTCGGCCCAAATTGCCCACACCGGCCAACATGTCCCAGCTAGTCCCACCTGCCTACACTTGGTCCATATCCCTCCAAACCTGTCCTATCCATGTACCTGTCTAACTGTTTCTTAAACGTTGGGATAATCCCAGCCTCAGCTACCTCCTCTGGCAGCTCGTTCCATACACCCACCACCCTTTGTGCGAATGCGTTAGCCCTCAGATTCCTGTTAAATCCTTTCCCCTTCACTTTGAACCTATGTCCTCTGGTCCTCGATTCCCCTACTCTGGCCAAGGAGTCCGGGGATGGGGGAACTAGAGGCATGAAAAGGTACAGAACAATCACAGCCGTTCTGTACATGTTCACTCCCCTCTACCCTAACTCTCAGTCTGAAGATCCTATTAAATCTTTTCCCCTTCACCTTAAACCTATGTCCTCTGGTCCTAGATTCCCCTACTCTGGGCAAGAGACTCTGTGCTTCTCCCCGATCTATTCCTCTCATGATTTTGTACACCTAATTTGTGGAAGAACATTCGTGCTATTGATGCTATTGAGGGAGTACAGCGTAGGTAAACTAGGTTAATTCCCGAGACGTGTCCTCTTTATTCCCGAGACGTGTCCTGTTATTTGTGTTTCATGTATTTTGTGTTTTTATGACTGTTGGCAGATCAATTTCCCTCCTGGGCTAAATAAAGTTCTATCGTATTGTGTCGCATTGTACGATCTTATACCCTTCTGCAAGATCCCCCCCCCCCCCCCATTCTCTTGCGCTCAGGCCAATATAATCCATCTCCCAGTCATGCGTAAACCCCTTACAGATTTTTAAACTTGTTTCACTGTTCACTTTCCCACCTATGTTGTTATTGAAAGAATTCCTTTGTGGAAAGAAAACACCTTATGGATGGGTGAATAAGTAACAGGCAACATTAAAGTATTACAGAATGCAAAGACCCATTGATGTTGATAAATGGGAAGGCTACAAAGAGCAGTGAAAGGCAATAAAACAGATTTAAGACCTACAATATGGAGTTTGAAAAAAACACAATATGAAAATCAACATAAAACACATACGACCCTTTTGGGAGAAAGAAAGACTTCTGTGAACATGCAGGCTTCTTACAAATTAACAATGACTATATAATTGAGAGACAAGGAACTAACTGCAGATGCTGGAATCTTGCGCAAAACACACAAAGTGCTGGAGGGACTTTGGGCAGCAGTGTTGTGCAGCGGTAGAGTTGCTGCCTTACATCGCCAGAGACCAGGGTTTGATCCTGTGTGTGCAGAGTTTGTACGTTCTCCCCGTGACCTGCGTGGGTTTTGTCCGGGAGCTCCGGTTTCCTCCCTATCTCCAAAGACGTACAGGTTTGTAGACTAATTGGCTTGGTATAATCGTAAATTGTCCCTACTGTGTGTAGGGTGGCGTTAGTGTGCGGGGATTGCTGGTCGATGGGCAGAATGGCCTGTTTCCGCGGTGTATCTCTAAGCTAAAGCAAACTAAGCTCAGCGGGTCAGGCAGCATCTGTGGACTGAAGAAGGGTCCCAACCAGAAACGTTGCCTGTCGATTCCCTCCACGGATGCTGCTTGACCCGCTTTCTTCCAGCACTTTGTGCTTTGCTCAAGGACACTGGGATTGCGTTACAGAGCAGCCATGATCTCATGGAGTGACTGCAGATACCCAAAGAGTGGCTCACTTATTCCTGACCCCACCGTATCCCTCTGCACAATATTAACTTCAGTGTCGAACCCTATTAGTTACCATTTTGCCTCCTTGCTGAGCATCCTATGATGACATTGAGATCATGAGATCATAAGACACTGGAGCAGAATTAGGCCATTCAGCCCATCGAGTCTCTTCTGCCATTTGATCATGGCTGGCCTATCTTCCCCTCTCAATGCCATTCTCCTGCCTTCTCCCCATAACCTCTGATGCCTGTACTAATCAAGAATCTATCAGTCTCCACCTTACAAATATCCATTGACGGCCTGGGCACAAAATGCTGGAGAAACTCAACGAGACAGGCAACATATCTGGAGAGGAGAAATAGACAATAGACAATAGGTGCAGGAGGAGGCCATTCGGCCCTTCGAGCCAGCACCACCATTCAATGTGATCATGGCTGATCATTCTCAATCAGTACCCCGTTCCTGGGTAATGTTTCAGGTCGAGACCCTTCTTCAGACAGCCTTCTGTAGCAATGAATTCCACAGATTCACCACCCTCTGACTCAAGAAATTCCTCCTCATCTTTGTTCACGTACGTCCTGACTGTAAACGTGTAACAGTGCTGAAGCCTTTGACTGTCCCACCTCAACTTGGGGGGGGGGGGAGGTCAGGATCTTGAGATATTCATGAACTTCACTGGGTGTCAGTGGACATTGGCATATGATGGTCATTGACCCATCCATATGGAGCAGTCACGATTCATTTCTGTTGTATCAGTCCAACGTGTCTTCCATGCTTGCTCCTCTGTACTGGAACATTGGAACATATATGACCCACTGAGTTATTCCAGCACTTTGTGTCTCTCTTCGGTATAAACCAGCATCTGCACAGTTTCTTTCCGCACGCACAGTACTAAGATTATCGTCAACCATTTCATGGTATTCTAGTTTATTTTTGAAATCCTTGTGGTGAAAGTGGCCAAAGTTGCTGTTTGGAAAATTAACAAGGTTAGTAGTGTTTCGTTAGAGTGTGGGGAACGCGTGTGTTTACATGCTGGGGCTGGAGGTGTTGCAAGGTAACGTGGTCATGCATATGGACACAGGCACTAAAGTGATTGCCAGATGAATGTAGTGCTGATTGATGCGTTTCATACAGCCAAGACTAGATGGCATGATGCATTTTACCACGGTTTCAGTCAAGACGTACAGGTTTGTTGGTTTCTTGGCTTCTGTAAATCGTCCCTAGTATGTAGGATAGAACTAGTCGATGGGGTGATCGCTGATCGGTGCGGACTCAGTGGACCAAGGATCTGTTTTCACGCTAAACTAAACTAAACTAACGGCCAAGAGATGTGGTATTTGGCAGATACCATAATCAGCTCAGTTTAGTTTATTGTCACCTGTACCGAGGTACAGTGAAAAGCTTTTCGTTGCGTGCTAATCAGTCAGCAGAAAGACGATACATGATTACAATCGAGCCATTTACAGTGTGTAGATGCAAGATAAGGGAATAACGTTTTAGTGCAAGGTAAAGCCAGTAAAGTCCGATCAAAGATAGTGTAGAAAGGAACTGCAGATGCTGGTTTAAACCGAAGGTAGACACAAAAAGCTGGAGTAACTCAGCGAGACAGGCAGCATCTCCGGAGAGAAGGGTCTCAACCCGAAACGTCACCCATTCCTTCTCTCCAGAGATGCTGCCTGTCCCGCTGAGTTACTCCAGCTTTTTGTGTCTATCTCCAATCAAAGATATTTCGAGAGTCACGAATGAGGTAGATAGTAGTTCAGGACTGCTCTCTAGTTGTGGATGAATAAGCAACAAAAAGAAGTTCAATAAATTTAAAAAGCAAAAGCAAAAACAACCCCAGAGTCCCCAGTGTAATCAAGGCAGTTGCATCATGGGACCCATGCACAAATAAAAACATTTCTTCCATCGAGCGTGTCCAAAGACAGGCAGCTCGTTTTGTTACAAATACCTATGAGAGAGAAGCGAGTGTTACCGCACTTCTAAATTAATTGGGGTGGAACACTCTCCAAGACAGACATAAAGCCCACCGTTTGACCTGTTTTTACAAAATGTTAAATGGTCAGCTCGACATAGATGACCACATCTACACCAAACACAACCCTATCAGGGGCACACGAGGGCATTCGATTCAATTTGAGATACCAGCTACCAAGACAGATGTGTACAGCAATTCATTCTTCCCTCACACAATCAAAGCATGGAATAGTCTTCACCCGACTATAGTTACTCAACCAGACCCAACTACATTTAATATAAGAAAATAACTGCAGATGCTGGTACGAAGGGTCTCGACCCCAAACGTCACCCATTCCTTCTCTCTCGAGATGCTGCCTGACCTGCTGAGTTACTCCAGCATTTTGTGAATAAAGCAACTACATTTAAGGCAGCTCTTCTTCTCCAAGAAGCCCTTCTTGCTTAAGTTCATACTCCGCCACCTCCAGTTTAAATTCAAACCGGAATATTTTGGAGGACCAAGAGCCAAGAACCAAGGAGTTTATTTGAGGTTGTGGTGTTTAATAGCCTGATGGCTGCAGGGAAGAAGTTGTTCCTGAACCTGGACGTTGCAGTTTTCAGGCTCCTGTACCTTCTTCCCGATGGCAGGAGTGGAATGAGAGCGTGGCCAGGGTGGTGTGGGTCTCTGGTGATGCTGGCTGCCTTTTTGAGGCAGCGACTCCTGTAGATCCGTTCGGTAGTGGGGAGGTCAGTACCCGTGATGGACCATGACGTTCACCACTTTGTGGTCTCTTTGGTTCCTGGGCGTTTGAATTGCGAACCATACCGTGATGAGATCCACCCATTTATTGTCTTGCCATTAATAAGCAAGGTGGACCGCGTTTGCAAACATGGGAGCTATTTTCAAGCCACCGAGAAAATAAAACGTGTAGGAAGGAACTGCAGACGCTGTTTTACGCTGTAGACACAAAAGCGCTGGAGTAACTCAGCGGGTCAGGCAGCATCTCTGGAGAGAAGGAATAGGTGACGATTTGGGTCGAGACCCTTCTTCATACTGAGAGTCAGGGGATGGGGAAACTACGTGAAAAGGTGCAGAACAAATCTCAGCCGTTCTGTACATTTTCACTCCTCTCGTTGCCCCCTCTCCCCTGACTCTCGGTCTGAAGAAGAGTCAATAAAACAGACATAAAATCTACTGAAGAAAGGGTCTTGACGCGAAACGTCACCCATCCCTTCTCTCCAGAGATGCCGTCTGTCCCGCTGAGTTACTCCAGCAATCTGTGTCTATCTTCGGTTTAAACCAGCATCTGCAGTTCATTCTGACACGTAAAATCTACTGCCGGATAACATATATGATCTTGTTTGTGTGTCTTCTGTACATTTGTAATGTTTTGCCCCCGAGCTTACAGCTGATGTCAAACTAAATTCTATTTGGGGGCAAAAAAATCAGGAAAAAACGCCTTTTCTAATCACTGTGAGAAATGTAATTCATCTTGTATATTCTACCATTAGAATTCGAACCGGATTTAGCCCCTTTGCTTTATAACCTAAACTCGATACAATGAATGGCCAGGTGTCTTTCAGAGCAATGGGGACGTTTTTTTTATTAAAGATACAAAGTGCTGGAATAGCGCAGTCGGCCAGGCTGCAGCAGAATAAGAAGATAACTGCAGATGCTGGTACAAATCGAAGGTATTTATTCACAAAATGCTGGAGTAACTCAGCAGGTCAGGCAGCACCTCAGGAGAGAAGGGATGGGTGAAGTTTCGGGTCGAGACCCTTCTTCAGACTGCAGCAGAACATGGATCGGCGACGTTTCGAGTCGGGACGCTTCTTCAGACTGATTTTTTAAAAAGTTCAGAATGTTTTAGAAGTTTGGCTTGACGCTGAAGACAATACATCCCGAACACATCGGCACACACTCGTGTGCTTCTGTGAATCCGCGAAAAACACCATGGTTATCCAGTAAATAAGTTATGGACAAAATCCTCACGGCGCCTGGTGAATAGATGTGGTGAGGATATTGACCTGAGCTGGATGATCTACAATCAGTAGTTACAGAATCTGCAAAATGACCACCTCACTCTCAAAGTGTAAGAAAATAACTGCAGATGCTGGTAGCAATCGAAGGTATTTATTTCACAAAATGCTGGAGTAACTCAGCGGGTCAGGCAGCATCTCAGGAGAGAAGGGATGGGTGACATTTCGGGTCGAGATGTTGCCTGACCTGCTGAGTTACTCCAGCATTTTGTGAAATAAATACCTCACTCTCAAAGCCTCGTTTGCAGTGGTGGACGTCGGTCTGTTGGTCTGTTTTGCGCTAATATTATTTTTTTTCTGGACTTTTTTTTGTTTATTATATTATTTATCGAGCACTGTGTTTACAGACCCATCGTGCTGCTGCAAGTAAGAATTTAATTGCTCAGTTTCGGCACATTTGACAATAAAACGCTCTTGACCCTTGAGATATTTGCAACGATTTTAAAAAACAAACGCTGCAACGATTCCTGTAATTGATTGCCGCATATGAGTTGTACAATTACAACGTTCGCAATTGGGAAAACCTCTAACAGCAGCGTTTCTCGCTCGTGTTCTGGAAGGAACTGCAGGTGCTGGTTTAAACCGGAGACAAACACAAAGTGCTGGAGTAACTCAGCGGGACAGGCAGCATCTCTGGAGAGAAGGAATGGTTGGCGTTTCGGGTCGAGACCCTTCTTCAGACCCAACAATTCTTACTTTATCTGTACACTGTGGACGGCTCGATTTGAATCGTGCACAAGCCGAGTCTTTCCGCTAGCTGGATAGCATTCAACATAAAAGTTTTTCACGGTGCCTCGGTAACACCTGACAATAAACTAAACCAAAAAACTACATACCACGATTCCCCGCAGCGAACAGATTGTACTTTAAACAGCCCATTAGTTGAGGAGCACTTTAATATCACTTAAATATTTGTTGTTGTTGTTATCATCTTTATCTTATTTGTGTCTGAGAATCTCTCTCGCTTGGGTTCAAAGCTGAGAACAAAATAATCGACCTGCTACAATTGTATTGGTGTTTACAAATATAAACAAACTCCCTGACCTGTGGATAATTCCACGGGGTGTTTCATCATTAAAACTACAGACACAACATTTGGAGTTCCTTGCGTCTGTGTACTTACATTGTTTAGCTCTCCGGGGCACTAACTTTCAAATAGCCTCCTAATATACAACATTTACAACGTTTATCTCCGCGTCTAAATTATTCGACAGAATCGATGCAAAATAATATGCATTATTTGAATGCAAGGATTCACACCCCCCCCCCCTTTTTTAAAATTATTTTCTATAAATATGTTTAATTAACTTTCAAGAATCGCAAAGTCAAACTCTAGCCGAACACTAGGCAGTTGGGCACGTTAGAGGCAGGAAACATGTTCCCAATGTTGGGGGAGTCCAGAACCAGGGGCCACGGTTTAAGAATAAGGGGTAGGCCATTTAGAACGGAGATGAGGAAAAACTTTTTCAGTCAGAGAGTTGTGAATCTGTGGAATTCTCTGCCTCAGAAGGCAGTGGAGGGCAATTCTCTGAATGCATTCAAGAGAGAGCTAGATAGAGCTCTTAAGGATAGCGGAGTCAGGGGATATGGGGAGAAGGCAGGAACGGGGTACTGATTGAGAATGATTAGCCATGATCACATTGAATGGCGGTGCTGGCTCGAAATGCCGAATAGCCTCCTCCTGCACCTATTGTCTATTGTCTAAAATGCTGGAGTAACTCAGCGGGTCAGGCAGCTTCTCTGGAGAGAAGGGGTGGGTGACGTTTCGGGTCGAGACCCTTCTTCAGACTGAGTCAGGGGAGAGGGAAACGAGAGAGGTATAGACGGTGATAACATTGTTGAGGGTCAGTGCTGTGTGGTAGTCAAGCGCCTTGCTGTTGGGAAGAAGCTACCAAAACGATTAGGAAACAGTTAGACAGCCACATGGATAGGACAGGTTTGGGAGGGATATGGGCCAAACGCAGACAGGTGGGACTAGTGTAGCTGGGACATGTTGGTCGGTGTGGGCAAGTCTGGCCGAGGGGCCTGTTTCCACACCGTATCACTCTGACTATGACTCGGAGTTATTCTTGAACGGTGTTCAGACTTCCACAGCTTCGCTTTGTTCCTGTTCCCGTATCGACCAACCGATGTTAAGGTGGGGATACGAGGCAATTGCCTTTATGGCGAGAAGGCGTGTATAATGCACAAACGCAGGCGTAACATCACAGCGAATAACGCGCGGTGGGAGACTAGGGTGGTTTGAGGCTGGTTTTATTCATTCCCCTCCACTAATTTCCTATTTCATTCAGAAACATTCAACGTAACTTTCATATTACGGATTTAGTTGCGGCGCGATTAAAATGAAAGGGCTTTGACTTTTACCAGCTGTAAGTTTGTTTCTGAGCCGGCTCTGTGTTCCTGCCCTGGTTTGCACACTAAGCTGTGAAATGCTTGCAATATCGCAACATCTCCGCGGGTAGACCTGTCCTTAACTCCCAGCTTTCTTCGTGGGAGGTAACGACCGAGCGAGATTCGCATTCACATCCGTCTCAGGTATCCGAGCCCAACTCGCCCACCCCCAAATCCTATCAAAGATCCGAATCCAGACATGTGTGTCGAATGTCTGGCCATTGATGGAGCTGTCAATGCGCCCATAATAAACGCCGAGACCAGGAAAGGCGGGCAGGGTCTCTCAAGGACAATTGCCAGCGGTAAATCTCTTCGTGTCTGGTGGAACCTAACCGGGTGCCTGACTCATTCTCAATATCCAATGTCCATGTCTGAGTTTGGTCTGCATCTGGTATAAGAAAATAATTGCAGATGCTGGTACAAATCGAAGGTATTTATTTCACAAAATGCTGGAGTAACTCAGCAGGTCAGGCAGCATCTCAGGAGAGAAGGAATGGGTGACGTTTTGGGTCGAGACCCTTCTTCAGACTGATCTGCATGATCTGCAGATGAGATGCTTGGTCTGCATCTATGTAGGACATCTAGGAGAGGCTGACCAGGCCAGGGCTGGTTGGAAAGAATGGGTCGACTGGGCTAATATTCACTGAAATTAAGAAGGTCGAGAGGGGATCTTGTAGAAACATATAAACCCCTTAAGGGTTTGGACAGGCTAGATGCAGGAAAAATGTTCCCTATGTTGGGGGAGTCCAGAACCAGGGGATCACAGTTTAAGAATTAAGGGGTAGGCCATTTAGGACTGAGATGAGGAAAAACGTTTTCACTCAGAGAGCTGTTAATCTGTGGAATTCCCTGCCACAGAAAGCAGTGGAGGCCAATTTACTGGATGTATTCAAGAGAGAGTTGGGTATAGCTAGCTCCAAGGGCTAACGGAATCAAGGAATATGGGGGAGAAAAGCAGGAACGGGGTACTGATTTTGGATGATCAGCCATGATCATATTGAATGGTGGTGCTCGCTCGAAGGGCCGAATGGCCTACTTGTGCACCTGTTTTCTATGTTTCTTTCTTTCTATGACTATTCCTTGGACCGCAGGAGGGTGAGGGGTGATCTTACAGAGGTGCACAAACTCATGGGAGGAATAGTGTAGGAAGGAACCGCAGATGCTGGTTGACACCGAAGATAGACACAAAATGCTGGAGTAACTCAAGTGAATAGATCAGGTTAACGCACAGAGAGACTAAGATAGACACAAAGTGCTGGAGTCCCTTGCCCAGAGTAGGGGAATCGAGAACCAGAGAACAGAGGTTTAAGGTGAGGGGAGGGGAATGATTTAATAGGAACCTGAGAGGCACCTTTCTGACACAGAGGGTGGTCGGTGTATGGAACCAGCAGCCAGAGGAGGTAGTTGAGGCAGGTACTATGGCAATGTTTATGAAACATTAGACAGGAACATGGATTGGATGGGTTAAGAGGGATATGGGCCAAACATGGGCAGGTGGGACTAGTGTAGATGGGACATGTTGGTTGGTGTGGGCAAGTTGGGCAGATGGGCCTGTTTCCATGCTGTATGACTTTATCTCAATGGGGTCCCAACCCGAAAGGTCCATGTTCTCCAGAGATGCTCCTTACGTGCTGAGTTACTCCAGAACTTTGTGTATTTTTTTAAGACTATCTCAGTTGTATGTTTCCAAGATGGCGTCCAGCCCAAGTGAATATTTACCTGCTAGCCACAGAAGCAGACCTACAACCACACATTACAATTGTTCCACACTTTTCTATACACTGTAAGTGCCTCGATTGTAATCAGGTATTGTATTTCCGCTGAACAAATGGCCAGCAATATGAGTCTTTGAGAAAATGTTGTTACCTATATTATAGAAATGAGATCACACATTATTTGTACAGGGGCCTAGTGAGACCACACCTGGGGTACTGTGTGCAGTTTTGGTCTCCAAATTTGAGGAAGGATATTCTTGTTATTGAGGGCGTGCAGCGTAGGTTTACTAGGTTAATTCCCGGAATGGCGGGACTGTCATATGTTGAAAGACTGGAGCGACTAGGCTTGTATACACTGGAATTTAGAAGGATGAGAGGAGATCTTATCGAAACGTATAAGATTATTAAGGGGTTGGACACGTTAGAGGCAGGAAACATGTTCCCAATGTTGGGGGAGTCCAGAACAAGGGGCCACAGTTTAAGAATAAGGGGTAGGCCATTTAGAACTGAGATGAGGAAAAACTTTTTCAGTCAGAGAGTTGTGAATCTGTGGAATTCTCTGCCTCAGAAGGCAGTGGAGGCCAATTCTCTGAATGCATTCAAGAGAGAGCTAGATAGAGCTCTTAAGGATAGCGGAGTCAGGGGGTATGGGGAGAAGGCAGGAATGGGGTACTGATTGAGAATGATCAGCCATGATCACATTGAATGGTGGTGCTGGATCGAAGGGCCGAATGGCCTCCTCCTGCACCTATTGTCTATTGTCTATTTACTAAACCATTCCAACACATCTTTAAGGGAGCACAGCTTTAATGAAAGCTGTGGAATACTTTGTGTGACTAACTTATTACACCACTTGGATGGTTTGCTCATGCATTTCATATAAAATGTGCTGTGTTTTCATGGATAGCGGAGGTTTTGAGGGATATGGGCCAAACGCGGGCAGTCCTGAACTACTGTCTGCCTCATTGGTGACCCTCGGACTTTCCTTGTTCGGATTTTGTTGACTTTACCTTGCACTAAATGTTATTCCCTCATCATGTATCTGTACACTGTAAATGGTTCAATTGTAATCATGGGTTATCTTTCCGCTGACTGGATAGCACGCAACAAAAGCTTTCCACTGTGCCTCGGTACACGTGACAATAAACTAAACTGAACTATCTGCCAAATACCACATCTGTTGGGCATTAGTTTGGTTTAAAGATGCAGTGTGAAAACAGATCCTTTGGTCCACCGGGTCCGCACTGATCAGCGATCATCCCATTCACTAGTTCTATCCTACATACTAGGGACGATTTACAGAAGCCAAGAAACCAATAAGCCTGTACGTCTTTGGAGTGTGGGAGGAAACCGGAGCACCCGGAGAAATCCCACGCGGTCATAGGGAGAACGTGCAAACTCCATACTGGCAGTATCGAACCCGGCTCTCTGGCACTGTTATGCAGCAAATAGTCCGATTGTGATCACATATTGTCTTTCTGCTGACTGGATAGCATGTAACAGAAGCTTCTCACTGTACCTCGGTACACGTGACAATAAACTAAAACAAAAATAAACTAAACTAAACGGAAAAATATGGGACTAGCTTAGATGGGGCATCCTGGTCAGCATGAGCATGTTGGGCTGAAGGGTGTGTTTCTATGGTATACAACTCTATGGTCCTGTGTAACATATGTTGCAGTCTTGGCATCGCTTAGCATTGGATACGGTACACTTAGTCATTTGGGGGTAATTTATAGTTATTTACAATGTGCAGATACAGAATAGCTATCAAAACGTGTACGGAATTATGGACATAGCCCAGACCATCACACAAATCAACCTCCCTTCCATGGACCCATTTACACTTCTCGCTGCCTCAGCAAGGCCATCAGCATAATCAAGGACCAGTCTCACCCCAGTCACTCCCTCTTCTCCCCTCGCCCATCAGGCAAGATGTACAGAAGTGTGCAAACGCACACCTCCAGATTCAGGGACAGTTTCTTCCCAGCTGTTATCGGGCAACTGAACCATCCTTTCACCAACTAGAGAGTGGTCCAGACCTCACGTCTACCTTGGATTATCTTTAATCGGACTTTACTGGACTTTATCTTGCACTAAACGTTATTTCCTTTATCCTGTATCTCTCAGGGTCTCCAATGAAGTAGATGGGAGCTCAGGGCCACTCTCTAGTTGTTGACAGTATGGTTCAGTTGCCTGATAAAAGCTGGGCAGAAACTGCCCTTGAATCTGGAGGTGTGTGTTTTCACACTTCTGTACCTCTTGCCCGATGGGAAAGGGGAGACTGGGGTGAGACTGGTCCCTGAGAACACGGATAGGCAACATTTCGGTTCGGGACCCTTCTTGAGACTGATTGTAATCGGGGGAGAAAATTGGGTGGGTGGGGACAAAACCTGGCAAGTGATAGGTGGATACAAGTTAGTGGGAGTTGATGGGCAGATGGGTAGACAAAGGCTAGAGATGTTTTAAAAGGAGAGAAAAGGGTGCAGGATAAGATGAGGGTAATGTGAAGCTAAAGAAAGAATATAGGTGGAAGGTGACTGGGAAGAAAAAATGGGGTGGGATCGTGGGGGAAATTACCCATTTAAGTAATTTGGAGAGAAAGGGGAAGTGTAAAATAGATCACTAATCTGTAAGGACAGAGACAAGAAGATTTAGTTTAGTTTAGTTTAGTTTATTGTCACATGTGCCGAGGTATAGTGAAAAGCTTTTATTGCGTGCTAACTAGAGGAAGACTGTACAAGATTACAATCGAGCCGTCAACATTGTATGGATATAGAATAAAGGGAATAATGTTTAGTGCAAGATAAAGGCCTGGATAGAGTGGATGCGGAAAGGATGTTTCCACTAGTGGGAGGGTCTAGGACCAGAGGCCACAGCCTCAGAATAAAAGGATGTATCTTTCGGAAAATGAGGAGGAATTTCTTTACTCAGAGGGTGGTGAATCTGTGGGATTCATTCCAAGTCAGTGGATATTTTCTAAGGTGGAGATTGGCAGATTCTTGATTAGTACAGGTATCAGGGGTTATGGGGTGAAGGCAGGAGAATGGGGTTGTGAGGGAAAGATAGATCAGCCACGATTTAATGGCGGAGTAGACTTGATGGGCCGAATGGCCTAATTCTACTCCTATCACATGACTTTATGAACTTATGAAATCCAATAAAGTCTGATTAAACACAAAAAGCTGGACTAACTCAGCGGGGACAGGCAGCATCTCCGGAGAGAAGGAATGGGTGACATTTCGGGTCAAGACCCTTCTTCAGATTGGTTTGGGATAAGGGAAACGAGAGATATAGACGGTGATGTTAGAGAGATAAAGACCAATGAATGAAAGATATGCAAAAAAGTAACGATGATAAAGGAAACAGGCCATTGTAAGCTGTTTGTTGGGTGAACACAAGAAGCTGGTGCGACTTGGGTGGGGGAGGGATAGAGAGAGAGGGAATGCCGGGGCGACCTGAAGTTAGAGAAATCAATATTCATACCACTGGGCTGTAAGTTGCCTCAAGAAAGTCTGGCGGTCTCCAATGAGGTAGATGGGAGGTCAGATCTGCAGCTTTTCGACGAGGTTGGTGACAATGGAACAATTAAGGGAGAAGGCAACAATATCTGAGGAAACCCTCTGATGAGGGGCCTTTGATCTGAAAAGTAAACCCCCTTTCACTTTCTCCAGTTGATGCATGACCCACTGAGTGTGTCCAGAGTTTTTAATGATACGGAGAAGGGGGATTGCTGACAGCTTCAGTCAACATAGCAGCCAGTAAAACAAGGTGACTGTACAGCAGTCTAATGGGAAAGAGATCAGGTGAGTCTTGTGGGCATAAAGTGTATGTAACAGAGATGAGGAGAAATGGGTAGTGCCACAATTTTTTTTTTCAGTCAGTTCACTTCAAAAGACATTTAATGGCTGCAAAATGTTTTTGGAACATGCTGAAATAAGAGAGTTATTGTAGACGCAAGGAAATGCAGATGCTGGTTTTAAAGAAAAGCACAATGTGTGCCGGAGTAACGCAGCAGGTCAGGTAGCATCTCTGAAAGCCGTGGATAAGCAACATTTCAGGTCAGGCTCCTTTTGTTTATCTCAGTTTATTTTAGTTTAGTGTAGTTTAATTTAGTTTAGTATAATTCAGTTTAGCTTAGTTTAGTGATACAGCGTGGAAACAGGCCCTTCGGCCCACTGAGTCCGCGCCGACCAGTGATCGACTCATTGCTATTGAGGGCGTGCAGCGTAGGTTTACTAGGTTAATTCCAGGAATGGTGGGACTGTCATATGTTGCAAGACTGGAGTGACTAGGTTTGTATATACTGGAATTTAGAAGGATGAGAGGGGATCTTATCGAAACGTATAAGATTATTAAGGGGTTGGACACGTTAGAGGCAGGAAACATGTTCCCAATGTTGGGGGAGTCCAGAACCAGGGGCCAGTTTAAGAATAAGGGGTAGGCCATTTAGAACAGAGATGAGGAAACACTTTTTTAGTCAGAGAGTTGTGAATCTGTGGAATTCTCTGCCTCAGAGGGCAGTGGAGGCCAATTCTCTGAATACATTCAAGAGAGAGCTAGATAGAGCTCTTAAGGATAGCGGAGTCAGGGGGTATGGGGAGAAGGCAGGAACGGGGTACTGAATGAGAATGATCAGCCATGATCACATTGAATGGCGGTGCTGGCTCGAAGGGCCGAATGGCCTCCTCCTGCACCCATTGTCTATTGTCTATTGTCCCCGCACACTAACACATGAGGGACAACTTACATTTTTTACCGTAGCCAATTAACCTACAAGCCTGAAGGTTTTTGGAATGTGGGAGGAAACCAGAGCACCCGGGGAAAACCTACGTGGCCACAGGGAGAATTTCGGGTCGAGACCATTCTTCAGACTCTTGTTTGTGTGATGGTTCGGGCCGCGGCCACAATGCACTGCAATTTCTTGCGGTCTTGTACCGAGCTGTTCCCAAACCAACCAAGCACTTTCATTCATGCATCCGCAGCTTCTTGTGTCCACATTCATTGTTACATTTCTTTCAAATAGTCGTTCCCCTTTTGAATAAGTTTAATCTCTATTTATTCCTAACAATGAGTTGTCGGCACCATATATTAAAAGGATTTATTTTCATTAGTTTAATGAACAGCACCTTTGAAAGATTCATTAGTCTTTAGTTTCCCAACAAGAGAGTCAATTGCCTGATTCTAATCAGATGTCAGCAGGCTGCGTTCCAGAAACATTTATTGTGCTTTGAATAACGAGGATAAATTGGGTGCATTTTATACCACTGACCATGAGTAATTATCTTACCTGTACAATCTATTCTAAGTCAAATTGATTATGAGATCACTATCAATCCATGATAGACACAAAATGCTGGAGTAGCTCATCGGGACAGGCAGCATCTCTGAATAAGGTCATTAGTCGTAAGGTCGTTAGTGATAGTAGAATTAGGTCATTCGGCCCATCAGGTCTACTTCGCCATTCAATCATGGCTGATCTTTCTCTCCTAACCCCATTCTCCTGCCTTCTCCCCATGACCTCTGACACCTGTATTAATCAGGAATCTATCTATCTCGGCCTTAGAAATATCCACTGACTTGGCCTCCACAGCCTTCTGTGGCAAAGAATTCCACAGATTCACCACCCTCTGACTAAAGACATTTATCCTCATCTCCTTCCTAAAAGAACGTCCATTCATTTTGCGGGTATGACTAGCCCTAGACTCTGTCACTTGTGGAAGCATCCTCTCCACATCCACTCAGGATCGAACCTGTGTCTCTGTGGTGCTGTGAGGTAGCAGTTCTACCAGCCACCCACTTATAACACTTCCATTTCCATTTCTCAAACATTATCATTGTGAATTGGCAAAAATATCATTTTACTATTTTACATCTTGCAATTTTCTTAAATAGGTATTGTGGATACTGGGCTGCTAATGCCTGTGGTAATGTGGCCAAAGACGAGAGTGACAATATTACTCCACATGTTGCTTTAATGATGAACTTAATGAAGGAGAAAAACTAAGAGGCAATCTAGGCTGAGCTACAGGGAAAGGTTGATCAGGCTAGGACATTATTCCTTGGAGCACAGGAGGCCTGAAGGGTGATCTTACAGAGGTGTATACAATCAAGAGGTAAATATATAAGTGAATGCACAAAGTCTTTTACCCAAGGTAGGGAAATCAAGAACCAGAGGACATCGGTTTAAGGTGAGAGGGGAAAGATTTAATAGGAACATGATTGGCAATTTGTTCACACAGGTGTATGGAACGAGCTGACAAAGGAGGCAGTTAAGGAAGGTATTAGAATAACATTTAGGACATTTGGACAGGTGCATGAATAGGAAAGATTTAAGGGACTTGGGTCAAACGTGGGCAGGTGGGACTGGTGTAGATGTGGCATCTTGATCGGCCTGGGCAAGTTGGGCTGAAGGGCCTGTTTCCATGCTGTAAGGCTCTAAATGTTGTGCCATCTTTTGTGTCTGATTTTGGAAGAATTTGGACAGATACATGGAGAAGAAAGTTTTAGAGGGATATGGGCCAAACACAGGATGTGGGACCTTGGTCCGAATGGACAAGTTGGGCCGAAGGGCCCACTCTGTGACATTGATTTAATCTGTTGACCAGAAATGAACCACATATTGTACAACTAAAGATATTTATAATAATAAACTAGTTAATCCATTGTTGTTCAGTCTACGTTATAAGCAACAAGGACATTCAGCAATGAATTATGAGGTTTGATCTGCATCCAAATAGAATGTATTTTAATGGCTTTTCACTAAATTAGCTCTGTACTCCAACACTTCCAAGTTTCAAAATTGACCAGCATTACTCCGTGGAACATAATCACTACAAACTCTGAGAGCGGCATCGCGATTTTCAATTTCCCCGACACCTTTAAAAGGAGATTCATTTGCCTCGTTCTAAAAGCAAAGAACATTTTGCCTCCAGTGGGAGGAAGCTTTGAATTAAACCCCACAAATTAAAATCAGATGTGTTTACATTCGTGGGTAGATTGGTAGTCATGGTAACAACAGTAAACAAAGAGTGCCGCTGAGAGATTTGTAAAATTGACTGCAGCATTTGGAGACAAAGAATCACACAGCATGGCAATCCAAGTATTTCAGTTTGACCCAAGTCTTCTAATCGGAGGATAAACACGAAATGCTGGAGAAACTCAGCGGGACGGGCAGCATCTCTGGAGAGAAGGAATGGGTAACGTTTCGAGTCGAGACCCTTCCTCAGAGTCTCGAAACGCCACCCGTTCCTTCTCTCCAGAGATGCTGCCCGTCCCGCTGAGTTACTCCAGCATTTTGTGTCTATCTTTGGTGTAAACCAGCATCTGCAGTTCCTTTCTACAAACTTCGAATCAGAGGTTTTTCGCCATCTAAAATTGTGCATATTATTGCAGATAGCAGGCAGTGGAAGCTTGAGTTTGATTGGAATTCAAAGCTGGCCTGGGGAAACACATCAAGTAAATAACAAGTTCAATAGCATCTGCAAAGAAAAATAAAGGATGTTTACATAGAAAGAACTGCAGGTGCTAGTATACAAAAATAAAGACAGAAAGTGCTGGGGTAACACAATGGGTCAGCCATAATTTATGAAGAGCATAGACAGGTGGCATTTCGGGTCGGGACACTTTTAGTTTAGTTTAGATTTGTTCAGTTTAGAGATTTATAGCAGGGAAACAGGCCCTTCTGCCCACCGAGTCCGCCCTGACCAGCGATCCCCGCACAGTAGAACTATCCTACACACACGAGGGACGATTTACCATTTACAGCGGCTGAATAGCCTACAAACCTGCACGTCTTTGGGATGTGGGAGGAAACCGGAGCACCCGGAGAAAACCCACGAGCTCAGGGGTAAATTTTGTGCAGGCAGCACCCGTAGTCAGGATCGAACCGGGGTCTCTGGCGCTGTGAGGCAGCAAGTCTACCGCTGTCTTCAGCATGTTTACGGTTTAATAAAAACTCTTTGTGAGGCTGATAAATGAAGGCAGGACAGTCCTAAAAAAGGGCAGATAATACATCGAAACATAGAAACATAGAAAATAGGTGCAGGAGTAGGCCATTCGGCCCTTCGAGCCAGCACCCGCCATTCAACTTGATCATAGCCGATCATCCTCAATCAGTACCCAATTCCTCAATCAGTACCCCGTTCCTGCTTTCTCCCCATACCCCCTGATTCCGTTAGCCCTACGAGCTGTATCTAACTCACTCGTGAATACATTTCTTGAATAAAACGAGGACTGCCAGTGAATGAGTGGTAAAGGCTCCAGATCTAGCCCGCCCCATTCTGTCATGATAAAGCGGCTATTGGGGTTAATACCTTGTGAACAGATCCCGTCCACGGCAGCCTTGTTCGCTTCCATGCCACTTGTAGTTTTTCCCATCCCCACTCCTCCCCGGATATATTCTCATCCGCCCATCACAACTGGAACAGCTGCCCTTCCGTTTTCTTTTCAGAAAATACACCGAAACCCACGGTTTTTGTTTTGCATCTTAGTGATAGGAGCAGAATTAGGCCATTCGGCCTATCATGTCTACTCCGCCATGCAATCATGGCTGATCTATCTCTCCCTCCTAACCCCATTCTCCTGCCTTCTCCCCATAACCCCTGACACCCGTACTAATCAAGAATCTATCTATCTCTGCCTTAAAAATATCCACTGATTTGGCCTCCACAGCCTTCTGTGGCAAAGAATTCCACAGATTCACCACCCTCTGACTAAATACATTCCTCCCCATCTCCTTCCTAAAGAAACGTCCTTTAATTCTGAGGCTATTCTGAGAATCTCTGAATGCATTCAAGAGAGAGCTAGATAGAGCTCTTAAGGATTGCGGAGTCAGGGGGTATGGGGAGAAGGCAGGAACGGGGTACTGATTGGGAATGATCAGCCATGATCACATTGAATGGCGGTGCTGGCTCGAGGGGCCGAATGGCCTCCTCCTGCACCTATTGTCTATTGCCTATTGTCTATAGACTTAGACTCTCCCACTAGTGGAAACATCCTCTCCACATCCACTCTATCCAAGCCTTTCATTATTCTGTATGTTTCAATGAGGTCCCCCCTCATCCTTCTAAACTCTAGCGAGTACAGGCCCAGTGCCGACAAACGCTCATCATAGGTTAACCCACTCATTCCTGGGATCATTCTTGTAAACCTCCTCTGGACCCTCTCCAGAGTCAGCACACCCTTCCTCAGATATGTGGCCCAAAACTGCTCACAATATTCCAGATGCGGCCTGACCAGCGCCTTATAGAGCCTCAGCATTACATCCCTGTTTTTATATTCAGGCCCTCTTAAAATAAATGCTAGCATTGCATTTGCCTTTCTTACTCTCATGCCATATAGATCAACGTTTATTGTTTTTCCAATGTAGCCATCAACCTCCTTAGAAGATTGAATGGTTCGTTGTGTCGGCGAATACTCTCTTGATTTTCTACAGGTGTACAGTAGAGAACATATTGACTGGTTGATTTATTCACAAAATGCTGGAGTAACTCAGCAGGTCAGGCAGCATCTCGGGAGAGAAGGAATGGGTGACGTTTCGGGTCGAGAAGGGTCGAGAAGGGTCTGAAGAAGGGTCTCGACCCGAAACGTCACCCATTCCTTCTCTCCCGAGATGCTGCCTGACCTGCTGAGTTACTCCAGCATTTTGTGAATAAATCGATTTGTACCAGCATCTGCAGTTATTTTCTTATATATTGACTGGTTGCATCTCGGCCTGGTTTGGCAGCACGAACGTCCAGGAACGAAGGAGATTACAAAACGTGGTGAACACTGCCCGGTCCATCACGGGTAT
Source organism: Rhinoraja longicauda (assembly GCF_053455715.1). Classification (NCBI taxonomy): domain Eukaryota; kingdom Metazoa; phylum Chordata; class Chondrichthyes; order Rajiformes; family Arhynchobatidae; genus Rhinoraja; species Rhinoraja longicauda. The sequence continues at coordinate 9,985,459 of NC_135956.1, forward strand.
TGGACTCCCCAACATCGAATGGATCTACAGGAGTCATAGAGACATAGAAACATAGTCGCTGCCTCAAAAAGGCAGCCAGCATCACCAGAGACCCACACCACCCTGACCACACTCTCATTTCACCCCTGCCATCGGGGAGATGGAACAGGGACCTGAAAAAGACCACCATGTTCAAGAATAGATTCTTCCCAACAACTAACGGGCTCCTGAACACTGCAAAAGATCAACTGAATTTTGAACAGTCCAATTTCAGCAAAGAGGTGTTTTTTGAAAACTGAAGTTTATGTTCAATCAAAATTGTATATATTTTTTCCCAAACTGTTCTAGATCTCAGTCCAAACGCTGGACGAAAAATGCATATGTAAATAAAGTGTAAACCGCTGACGCGCTATCCAGACCAGAACTCGAAGATGGAAAATTGTCACAACGCAACATCACACCTGAAGCCAGCACGGAAAGATGCACAGCATCACTTGCATCGAGCAGTTGGTGAATTTGCACTGACATTTTATTTTGCAGGAGCGAAAATAAGAAAAAAAAAAGTATAATATGACATCATAAACTCAAGGCGTTTACCACTTTGTTTAAGTTAAACACAAAGAGCTGGGGCACCTCAACGGGTCTGGCAGCATCTCTGGAAAAAAGGTAATGGGGAACGTTTCGGGTCGGGACTGAAAGCGTAGAACTCCGGTCGGAGGGAAGAAAACTTCTTCAAAGTAGGCTTGCCTTGACTTTCAATCTGAAGAAGGGTCAAAACCCGAAACGTCGCCTGTCCATGTGCTCCAGAGATGCTGCCTGGCCTGCTGAGTTACTCCAGTATATCTGTGCAGAGAATGGACAATAGACAATAGACAATAGGTGCAGGAGGCGGCCATTCGGCCCTTCGAGCAGCACCGCCATTCAATGTGATCATGGCTGATCATTCTCAATCAGTACCCCGTTCCAGCCTTCTCCCCATACCCCCTGACTCCGCTATCCTTAAGAACTCTATCTAGCTCTCTCTTGAATGCATTCAGAGAATTGGCCTCCACTGCCTTCTGAGGCAGAGAATTCCACAGATTCACAACTCTCTGACTGAAAAAGTTTTTCCTCATCTCAGTTCTAAATGACCTACCCCTTATTCTTAAACTGTGGCCCCTTGTTCTGGACTCCCCCAACATTGGGAACATGTTTCCTGCCTCTAACGTGTCCAACCCCTTAATAATCTTATACGTTTCGATAAGATCCCCTCTCATCCTTCTAAATTCCAGTGTATACAAGCCTAGTCGCTCCAGTCTTTCAACATATGACAGTCCCGCCATTCCGGGAATTAACCTACAGGCGACGTTACGAGATAGGATCCTGATGTGACAAGTTTGTTTCCCTTTACCTGCACTGGGTTTCAACTTATTCCCATCCAGATGAGTCAATGCAACGCAGTCTAAATAGGTGGTTCGTCCACTGATACAAACCCCATGAATGAACACAGTACAAAGCATAATTATTAAAATATCTTTATACATCCGCATTATCTGTTTTGCGTACACCAAATAAATTTGGTTTTTAGAACATAATTTCCTATAATGTATTTATTCATTCGTATTAAAAAACAAAAACAAATGTTTTGAAATTAACCAGCCCTGTTTTCTTTTGTAAATGCTATCCAGCGGACTAATTATCTGTCTAATAGTCTGAAGAAGGGTCTTGACCCGAAACGTCGCCCATTCCTTCTCTCCTGAGATGCTGCCTGACCTGCTGAGTTACTCCAGCATTTTGTGAATAAATACCTTCGATTTGTACCAGCATCTGCAGTGATTTTCTTATAAATTATCTCAAATCTGATCTGTTTAATTACCCGAAAAACGTCACCCATTCCTTCTCTCCAGAGATGCTGCCCGTCCCGGAGTTACTCCAGCATTTTGTGTCTATATTCGGTGTAAACCAGCATCTGCAGTTCCTTCCAACAGATCGAAGGTATTTATTCACAAAATGCTGGAGTAACTCAGCGGTCAGGCAGCATGTCGGAAGAGAAGGAATGGGTGACGTTTCGGGTCGAGACCCTTCTTCAGACTGATGTCAGGGGGGCGGGACAAAGGAAGTTCCTTCCAACAGATATTCTTTTGCTAATCACAATGAGATTAAAAAAAAGTAACATTTGCTTTTTAAGTGCAGGAAGACGCGCATTTGTTTCCCGATAATTGGGCAGAAAAAAATTAAATAACAGAGATTGGATACCACAATGGGATTTTAATGTTGAAATAAATATTCAGAATTAATAAGGAATTATGTCTTTAAATAAGGAATGCAGTATCCTTTTAAATAGGCCATTGCAGCATTTATACGTCCATCGAAGAGAAAGTGGAACTATTTGAAAACATTGCAGCGGCGTGGGGGAACTATTATTGTTTGGTTTATTTTCTGTACTGATCTATTTTGCTGTTTATTACAGTGTTCACAGAACATTGGGTTTACATAGACACAAAAGGAACTGCGGATGCTGTCTTATACCGCTTCTCGACACGAAAAGCTGGAGTAACTCAGTGGGTCAGGCAGCATCTCTGGAGAATAGGAACAGGCGACGTTTCGGGTCGAGACCCTTCTTCTTCGGACTTACATATCTGTTTCGCTGCAGCAATAATTTCGGGACATGTAAAAATAAAACACTCTCGACTCTCATAACTCTGGGCGTGATGTCAGGTTCTCCAGAATTAATGGAAATTAGTTACAATGCGCCTTTCCACGAACAGAAGAGTTTCATCGTGTGGGAAGGAACGGTAGATGCTGGCTTATACCGAAGATAGACACAAAATGCTGTAGTAACTCAACGGGGCAGACAGCATCGGTCTGAAGAAGTATCTCGACCCGAAACGTCATCCATTCCTTCTATCCAGAGAAGTTGCCTGTCCCACTCCAGCTTTTAGTGTCTATCTTTGGTTCAAACCAGCATTGCAGTTCCTCCCTACAGATTACGGTTAATTTAGTTTAGAGATTCAGGTACACGGATGGGACAGGTTTAGAGGGAGATGGGCCAAACACTGGCAGGTTTACAGGGTGTCAAAGGATTCAAGTCAGCACCAGAATCAAATTTAAAAGACATAACTTGGCAATTGAATTTTGGTTGCTTCTACTTGCAATACCATGGATGCCTTTCTGCATCTCACTTATTGCCACCAGATGGGGGAATCGTTTAATGTTTCGGCAGTTTCAGCGTTGAGTCCGCCTGTAATAGACTGCAGCCCAACCGAGACTTGACGATGCAGTGGTCAGTTGAGTTACATCAGAGGAAACTTAAGCCTGGTGATAGTGGATCTGACACCGTACGAATATTGAGAGAGAGAGAGAGAGAGAGAGAGAGAGAGAGAGAGAGAGAGAGAGAGAGAGAGAGAGAGAGAGAGAGAGAGAGAGAGAGAGAGAGAGAGAGAGAGAGAGAGAGAGAGAGAGAGAGAGAGAGAGAGAGAGAGAGAGAGAGAGAGAGAGAGAGAGAGAGAGAGAGAGAGAGAGAGAGAGAGAGAGAGAGAGAGAGAGAGAGAGTCAGTCAAGAGTGTTTTATTGTCATATGTCCACTTTCTTACTTTGCAGCAGCACAACAGTATATCAAGTCAAGTCAAGTTTATTTGTCACATACATATATAAGATGTGCAGTGAAATGAAGGTGGCAACGCCTGCGGGTTGTGCTAAAACAACAAAACAGAATAGAATTTTTTTTAACACAAAAAAAAATTAATACAGTAAATTAAATTAGTCCCTGATGATATGAGAGGTAACAGACCTGATGGCCTGTGGGAAGATACTCCGTCTCATCCTCTCCGTTTTCACAGCGTGACAGCGGAAGCGTTTGCCTGACCGTAGCAGCTGGAACAGTCCGTTGCTGGGGTGGTAGGGGCCCCCCATAATGTTGCTGGCTCTGGATCTGCACCTCGTGCAGGGGCGCGAGTGGAGTTCCCATGTAAACATAGTATACTATAAACAATATAGTAAACGAGACAAAAAGTTCAGTGAATATATATATTATTTCGCGGAAAGGGTTACTGATTTTGGATGATCAGCCATGATCATATTAAATGGCGGTGCTGGCTTGAAGGGCCGAAGGGCCAAATGGCCTACTCCTGCACCTATTGTCTATGTTCATATATAAATAAATTATATATATATAAATTATATATATATATTCTGTGTGTGTGTGTTTGTGTGTGTATGTGTGTGGCTGTGTACACACACACACACACACACACACACACACACACACACACACACACACACACACACACACACGCATACACACGAATAAATAATAATAGTGCAAAAACACAAAACCATTGCCCCCAAGTCTATATAATTCTTCGCGATCCTTAACTCCACCCAAACAGACAGTTTATGTTAGGACTGTTCTATAAACACATTTCCAAACACAACTAGCCCGACGCACACAAACCAATCATTAATATGAAATGCCAACGATTCAAACGTTTAGTTTAATTTAATGTATCGCACGTACAAGGTACAGTGAAACGCTTTTTGTGCAGGAAGGAACAGCAGATGCTATCCGACGATAGACTCAAAATGCTTGAGTAACTCAGCGGGACAGGCAGCATCTCTGGGGTAACCAAATAGGTGACCTTTCGGGTCGGGATCCTTCGTCAGACTGAGACCCTATTTTTTGTGTGTTATCCAGTCAGCGGAAAGGCGATACGATTACAATCAGGCCGACCACTGTACGATAAAGGGACGATACACGGTAAAGTGAATAACGTTTAGTGCAAAATAAAGTCCTATAAAGTATAGGATTAAATATAGTCCGAGGGTCTTCAAATCAGGTAGATGACAGCTAAAAAAACACCACTCTTAATAACACATATACGACGTGGATATATAGAATATTGAAAGGTTATGGAGAGGAGGCAGGAGAATGGAATTGAGAGGGAACAGCCATGATTGAATGGCAGAGTAGGCTTGATGGGCCGAATGGTCTAATTCTGCCCCTATTGACTTACGAACATGATATGTGGGAAGGAACTGCAGTTGCTGTTTAAGCGGATGCATAAGATGCTTAAGGAGATGGTCCTTAAATGTCCAGAAATGCTGGCTGACCCGCGGAGTTACTCCAGCATTCTGTGTCTATCCTCCGTATGAAGTTAGGATATTTAATTTCCTTAAACTGTCGGTAGTTGTGCATCCAAATATAAAGTAAAACGGTGACACAAGAAACAGCGGATGCTGGAATCTGGAACAGGGGATCACAGAGTGCTGGAGGAACTCAGCGGGCCAGGCAGCATCTGTGGAGGGGGGATGTTTTGGGTCGTACTGACCTTTCATCCTGTTGAGTTCCTCCAGAGGGAAATTTATTTTCACTCCTCATTCAGTGTCCATCCTTCAGTGACAAAGACGAATGGATTATTTTACAATGCGCCTTTAAATCTTAATTCTAAAGCTAACGCATCAGAAATCGTTTGATATTTGCATTAGTCTCAAATATCCATCTGAGCGGAAAAGTAAAACTAAATCGGTGGCCCTGCTTTCAGAACAATCTGTCATCGAATATTTCCCATGCTTGTTATTTCCCTCTGGAGATTCCACACACATTAAGCCACACATCAAAGATATATATTACTTTGAAAATAGATACAGTCACGTCTTTTTTTTGTTTTGCATCGTATTTATTGCACCATCGTGTCTTAAAAGTGCAATTTTGATTAAAATTAAACACCAGGGACCCTATTGTTACTGTAGTAACAATATTTCCCTGGGGAACAAAAGAGCAAAGCCACTTTTATTGGCGACTCAAGGAACCGCAGAGGTTGGAAGGTCGAGTAAAATACAAAGTGCTGGAGGAACTCTGCGGGCGAGGCAGCATCTGTGGAAGGGATGGCCAGGCAACGATTCTGTGGGTGCAAGGAACTGCAGATGCTGGTTTACCAAACAAGCACACAAAGTGCTGGAGCAATTCAGCGGGTCAGGCAACATCGCTGGAGAACAAGGGAACATTTCAGTTTCTTCAGACTGATTGCAACATGGGAGAGAAAGCTGGAAAAGGAACCAAGTCGAAACATAGAAACACGGAACATAGAAAAATAGGTGCAAGAGTAGGCTATTCGGCCCTGCGAGCCAGCATTGCCATTCAATATGATCATGGCTAATCATCTAAAATCAGTACACATTTCCTGCTTTTTCCCCCATATTCCCTGATTAGCCCTAAGAGCTAAATCTAATTTTCACTTGAAAGTTTATTAAAAAAACACAAAGTGCTGGAGTAACTCAGCAGGTCAGGCAGCATCCGTGCCCTCCATCGACTGACCGTGTGTGTGGGTATGAAGGAGGGGGGTTGGAAATCTGGAGAGGGTGGGGAGCAGGACAAATTCTGGCGAGTGATAGGTGGATACAGGTGAAGGGGGATGTTTGATTGTCATCAGTATCCACCAGAACCACCTTGCTCGACTTGCCACCTTTATCCAAATAGCCAGCCTTTGTCCTCCCCCACCTCTCTTCCAGCTTGCCCACCCCTCCCTCCCTCAATCTGAATTTGAAGAACGGCCACGATTCGCAACGTCGCCTATCAATGTTCTCCAGGCATGCTGCCTGACCAGCTGAGTTACTATTATTGTTTGTTTATCTGTTTGTTACATACACACACATACACACAGCCAAAGACACACACACACACACACACACACATACACACATATACACAGACAGACAGACACACACACATACACATACGGATACACACACACACACACACACACACACACACACACACACACACACACACACACACACATACACACACATATAGATGCATACAGACACACACACAGACATACACACAAGCACACACACACACAAATACACGTATATATGTGTATGTACATACATACAGTATATATACACAGACACAGACACACAGACACACACACACACACACACACACACACTCTCACACACTCACACACACACACACACACACACACACATATATACATATATATATACACACACCATGTGTGTGTGTGTGTCTGTCTGTATGTATGTATGGTCGACACAAAATGCTGGAGTAAATCAGCGGGTCAGGCTGCATCTCAGGAGAGAAGGAATGGTGACGTTTCGGGTCGAGACCCTTCTTCAGACTGATGCCTGAGTTACTCCAGCATTTTGTGTCTACCTTCGATTTAAACCAGCATCTGCAGTTTTTTCCCTATATATATATATGTATGGATGTATACCTATATATTTATGTTTATTTAATGTAAATATGTGTATAGATGTATAGGAAAGTATTGCAGATGCTGGTTTAAATTGAAGGTAGACATAAAATGTTGGAGTAACTCAGCGGGACAGGCAGCATCTCTGGTGAGAAGGTATCGGATGTATGCACATGTATGCATATGTGTGAATATGTACATATATATAAACACACAAATATGAATATATATTTATATATGTGTATATATATATATCGGATATATATATTAATCGGATTATATATATATTCTCCTTCTCCCTTCTCCCCCATCTCCTCAACCACCACCTCTCCCTCCACCATCTCCCCCATCTCCCCATCCACCTTATAAATATATATATATATATATATATATATATATATATATATATATATATATATATATATATAAATCGGCCTTTTTTTGTTGATCATGGTTTTTACAGAGTACTATGTTTACATATTTGCAATGCTGCTGCAAATAAGAATAGCATTGTTTCGTTTCAGTACATGACAAAACAAGACTCTCTTGACTGGACCCTCCAGTGCTCTCCCTCGCTGCGCCACCCCTCCCTCGCCGCCGGGGGGCGCTCGGGGTGCAGGGCGCTCGGCCAATGGTCAGGCGCGTTGACGTGAGCCGAGGGGTGGGTGACGTCAGACGCCGGGCGGAGGGAGGACGGAGGGAGGGCGGAGCGCTGCCTAAGCGGGACGCACCCCTTGCACAGAGGCGCATTCGGGATGGGTCCGCTCCGAGCCGCTGCCCTTCTCCTCTGCTCGGTCAACTGCTGGTGGGATTTACAGTGCGTGGAGCCCGCTGCCTTGTCCCTGTCCCCGGCTCCTTCTTCTCCTCCCTCCACCTTCTCCCCCATCTCCTCAACCACCACCTCTCCCTCCACCATCTCCCCCATCTCCCCATCCACCTTCTCCACCTCCCCCTCAACCTCATCTCCCATCTTCTCAACCACCTTCTCCACCTCTTCCTCCACCTCCTCTCCCATCTTCTCAACCACCTTCTCCACCACCTCTCCCTCCACCTCCTCTCCCATCTTCTCAACCACCTTCTCCACCACCTCTCCCTCCACCTCTCCCTCCACCTTCTCCCACGTCTCTTCCACCTCCACCCTCTCCACCATCTCCCCCTCCTCTCCCTCCACCTCGCTCCGGCAACTGCTGACTCCAGAGGCGGCTCAGCGAGCCAGACGGGGCCGGCGGGCCCACGCCGCGGTCCCTCACCACTTCATGATGTCAATGTACAGGACTTACTCAGCAGCCGGCAAACTGGGATTAAACGCCAGCGTCTTCCGAGCCACCAAGTCTGCCAACACGATCACAAGTTTCGTGGACGGTGCAGAAGGTTGGTCCTGACCACAAATCCGTTTCCTTATATTAAAAAAAAATGCTAAGATTAAGATCCGATAAAAAAAATGCTGTAAAGAAGGCGGGAAGATGAATTTCGCCTCCGCAGATGCTGCCTGACTCGCCGAGTTCCTCCAGTACTTGGTAATTTTGCTCAACATTCCAGCAATTGTGTCTCAATGTCTTTTATCCCTCTCCGACTGTCTATATTTCCTGCGGCACTTGGTATTTTATTTTGCTCAAGATTGCAACGATTGCGTATCCATGTCTTTTAAATCTTTCTTTTAGATTGCGTCTCCATGTCTTTCAGATCGTTCCAATTGCCCATATAGTTCCTCCAGCACTTGGTATTGTTTTGCTCCAGATTCCAAGATTTCTTTGTCAAGCATCTATCTCCAACTTTCCACAGTTCCTCCTGCACTTTGCGCGTGTGTTTTTTTTCCTCAAGCAACTATCTCTCCAACTTTCTATAGTTTCTCCAGTTTGGAGTGTAGTTTTGCTCAAGATTCGAGGATCCGTGTATCCGTGTCCCCTTTAACTCCCCATTAACTTAAAGTCCCTCTGCAACTTTCTACAGTTCCTCCAGCGCTTTGTGTTTCCTGCTTAAGATTCCAGCATCCGCATCGTCCCCGTATCTCCTTGTAAAATGTTAACACTTTCTGCCGAGTCCCCTCTTCATTTCTTTCCCACTCCAGATGCCCAAGTTCTGTCTAGATGGAATCATTATTCATTATTTTTACCGGTAGCAATCGGTGTCACCTTGTTGAGACGGGTGCTCAAATATAGCTATTCTCGTGAAAGAAGGATTCACTGACGTTTTTTTTTGTTGGGGGGCGGGGGTATTTTTGCAAAGTTTAATAAGAATAATATGAAGTCGTCGGGCGGTTGCTTCTGAAACGATGGGGGCACGTTGCAAAATTTAAAGTAGCAGTTTTCCAAAATAACAATCCACAAAAAGCCCATGAAACGTTTGATTTAGTATCGCATAACATGTGTCAAATGTATTGGGGAGATATATTTGAGCCTTTAAACAAGCGGAGTTCGACGCAACTCTTGTTGGACCCAGGACTATCAGTGAAGTTACGTTATCAGTGTTACCTGTTACACCATGTCTGGAAGTAGGTGTACTTTTTCTGAAAGGTTCCCTCCTGCATTCTGCGAATGCCTGGCAAAACATAAGATTCCGGGTCGGGCGGTCGGCCACATTATGTACTTCCATTATGGTGACCCCCGAAAGATCGCTTTGATCTCTGCTTTCGTTAAAATGGCATTCATTCTCCACTTCAATCTGAAAACTGCACATTGATCGTTTCACAAGGAAGTCCAAGAGAACAGCTACTTGCATCAACAGAATCAAAATCAACAGGTACGAGCTCTAGGTGTGTAAACGCGCCCGTTTCAAAGCTGATTACTGGATAGAACTATTGGAAGGTGTCATTCCGAGCTGGCTTGTTTTAACCGGGTTACAGTTATCGGCGTATTTCTTATTTTGCCATAAGCCACACTTCTTGTGCAGTGTATATGTATTCCCAACTAGTTTCATCAAACAGAATCTCAGAGACATTAATTTGGGACTGAAGACATGATATTGATATTCAGCCCTAATGACGGTTGCAAATTCAGTCTCGCTGTGTGTAGTGTAGTTTCCTTTAGTTTATGTAAGAAAAGAACTGCAGATGCTGGTACAAATTGAAGGTATTTATTCACAAAATGCTGGAGTAACTCAGCAGGCCAGGCAGCATTTCAGGAGAGAAGGAATGTGCGACGTTTCGGGTCTCGACCCTTGTCAGTCTGAAGAAGGGTCTCAACCCGAAACGTCGCCCATTCCTTCTCTCCTGAGATGCTGCCTGACCTGCTGAGTTACTCCAGCATTTTGTGAATAAATTCCTTTAGTTTATTGTCACGTGTGCCGAGGTACAGTGAAAAGCCTTTTTTTTGTTGCGCGCTGTCCGGTCAGCCTGAAGACTATTCGTGATTACAACCGAGCTGCCACAGTGTACAGATGCAGGATAAAGGATATAATGTAGGGAGGAACTGCAAATGGTGGTTTACGCCGAAGATAGAGACAAAATGCTGGAGTAACTCAGCGGGACAGGCAGCATCTCTGGAGAGAAGGAGTGGGTGACTTTTAGGGTCGAGACCCTTCCTCAGAGATCTATCTCTGTATCTATCTTTGAGGATAAAGTGAATAACGTTTAGTGCACGGTAAAGTCCGATTAAAGATAGCCAGAGCCCGTTGGTGAAGAAAGACTGATTTAATAATAAACCTAAATTCTAGCAAGCACACAGGTAACTTCCCAACTGTAATTAAAAAACAGTAAGAACTGATAGGTCGCTGAAGAGGATGATAAAAATGGCCTTAATACATTTCAAATTGATGGTCTGAAGAAGGGTCTCGACCCGAAACGTCACCCATTCCTTCTCTCCTGAGATGCTGCCTGACCTGCTGAGTTACTCCAGCATTTTGTGAATAAATACCTTCGATTTGTACCAGCATCTGCAGTTATTTTCTTATTCAAATTGATGGTGGTTGTTTCTCTGTTTTGAGGGAAATAAACACACGGCCCTTCGGGTTATTTGTCCTGGGTTTTACCTGCAACTTAATTTCTGTTGTTCACCGATTAGAGTCATGGAGTGATGCAGCGTGGAAACGGGAGTCAGGGGTTATGGGGAGAAGGCAGGAGAATGGGGTTGAGAGGGAGAGACAGATCAGCCACGATTGAATGGTGGAGTAGACTTGATGGGCCGAACGGGCCAATTCTGCTCCTAGAACTTGTCAACTTGTGAACTTGGGAACACCGGCGTGTGTATCTGCGTGGGTTTGCTGTACGAAGCATTTCGCAATCAGACAAACCCAAACCAGGGAGTAACGGTAATCAATTCGAGACAACAGGCTCTTCGAAATGAAATGCTTGTTGATCACTAGGAGCACCTAGCGGAAGTTTCAATCCCCCGTTCATAAATCACAACGTAGTTTTATTAAGATTTACGAAGACACATTTCATTAATGCCATAGATTTAATTTCAAACGTCCTTGATCAAATCAAGCCGAGAGGGGTTTAAAACAATAATTAAAATGAGCGATTAACAGAAGTGATGAAAAGCGGCAGGGGAAAAGAAAAAAACCCAGTTTGGTTAACAAACCCTCCCGAAGAACCGAAAACGACGTTGATCAGTGCATTAAACTGCTGACTAATCAAAACCAGAAACTGCGCAGAGGTCGAACGGCATCCGAATATATAGCCATAAATGAATCAAAACAGATGCATGATCGCGATTTGAAAACTAGAAGGCAAACCTGTGTTACTTTAAAATTCTTTAAAATGACGGAAGAGCGGTCTCGACCCGAAACGTCGCCTGTCCCAGTTCTCCAGAGATGCTGCCTGGCCCGTTCAGCCACTCTGTGTCTTGTATTATTTAAAAGACACCAGTTGAATCGAACTTTGCTCTATCTCATCTGAGTTGCTTATATATATATATTTTTTTTTTTATTTCTTTAAATACATTGCTGAAAGATTAAGGTCAAGTAAACCTCGATTAACTTGATCGGAATGGAGATAGACTAGCAGGGGGGAAAAGTTTTGACAATATTGAGAAATGCGCCGCGAACTGCAAACCACGATTCGCGCAACGCTCGGAGCTGGGCAGCTTGTTAATAATTATATTTAGTAATCAGCTTTAAAAATATCAGGTTTATTTTGCAGTACGTTCCCCGCGTCGGCGTGTCAAGGGGAGAGAGTAGCAGCCTTGTTTTAATGCAGAAGGGGGGGTGTTCATGATGATAATAAGTTTTCGGTTCAGCCCTGTGGTTGCACACACACAGGGCTCAGTCTACTCGCTGATGTGATTTAATGTGTCACCGCTCTGACCCGGGTAGGACCTTCTGAGGGGTTGTTTAGCAGAGAGACAGTGATTTGAGTATTTGAACTCAATGATCTCATTGAGTGTGCATGTCACAATATATCAAAAATTCTCCCGTAATGAATTGGTTCAAAACCAATGGCACACCACGACAAAATAACTCAACAGCACTTCCGTTCTTCTGAAATGCTTGTTTCTTTTAGTACTTACCACCCTCCGCGATCGCTACTTTGCAAGGCATTAATTGCTCGATACGGCTGCCTCAGAACTTAGCAGACTTTGAGCAAAGGGCCCGTTTTTACTTTAAAAACCCCCCAACAAAAGATGGAATTCCTGTCCAATATCCAATCGACCGTTTGCTCGTCTTTCTTAAACAACATCAATTGATAGATTGATAGAGGGATTTATATATTTCAACCCCCACCCCCCCAAAAAAAAACCTCCCCAAAAAAACCACCCGCAGCAAAGCGAGAGAGAGTTTGCGAAAAGTATGTGCGTTTCGCCGTTCCTTGCGGTCGCAAGATCAGACAAGAACGAGCCGAATGTAGCAAAATTACTTTTGGCACATGAAGTAACTCATTAAAACGCAGATGGCGCACATTGGCTGCGGAACCCCGAACATTAGAGGATTTTTGCAGAGGGAAACATAACAATTAGGGGGAGGATTTAAAGAAAAGGCGACGGCTTTACTGGCACCGTTTAAAAGCTGCAAAGGGGAGAGGAGTAGGGGGTGGGGGGAGAGAGAGAGAGAGAGAAAAAAACAGTTAAAAATAAATGGATGATTTACTTAGTCTCATTACAAGTACGCGTGGTAACCTCGTGACAACTACATCGGATACCTCCGTGTTGTATATATGTGCACCATTAACGACTACAATCTTCCGTTGGGGTTTCGGAACCAAAAGCAATAACTTTGTTTCAAGAACCCTGCCCGCCTGACCCAAAAAAGAAAGGAATTATTAGTGCAATTTAAACCATGTTTTGTCCGCGCCAGCAATTCCATTCCGGTGCGACTTAGCGATGCCAATTTAAATGCAACGTTGCGAAGGGTTAGAAGGTTGAAAATAGGATACATTTTAATAACTTCTGATCTTTCTTTTAACCATAAGAGCGAATCTCTTTCTCTGTCGGACTCTCGTTGGGCTCCTTATAACTGCACGCGGAAAAAAACATGAAACTGATGTCTTTAAGCACTCTAAGACGTAAGGGAAATGAAATATAAGCAGGGAAGTATTTTAATGGATGAAGAGAGAATTGGAAACTGTTAATTATTTGGTGAACTTGTATTCGATTTGTTTGAGACCCATATAAAAACACTAATGGGGAACAGACGCTGGAGGTAACTGCCCTAAAACAGAAGGTTCCAATCTAACTTTAATATTACACTCTGTCGAGGGGAGAGCGAAAGGAGAGGGATATCAAAACGATTAGTGGGATACGCTGAAGGACACGTTCCCTGACCAAGTCCAAACTTGAACTTTAGGTAAGAAAGGTTGTAAACGTACAGCAGGTATTTTACACGTTATGCTTATTGAGCGGAAATGCGGCCGGATTTGCTTTGGTTGCATCTAATTCTCGGCGAAAGATTGATACTTTTGAATTTCTTTCAAACTTGCACGCACTGTTTGCAATTCAATATCATGTGTGTTTCTCTTGTCTCTGACTGCTCTGAGAACATGGTTTTTGTTGTTGTGCGTGCACTGGACTAGTATTGGCGTTAGAGTGTTCAGGTATTGGTCTGTGCTGACTGTCACATGTTGCATGTAGGATAGTTGTGTTTCCAGGCCTGTTGTGCTGCTGCAAACAAGAATTTTCATTGTTCCGTTGTCGTTGCACATGACAACTAAACACTTTCGACTCAATTGTAAAAGCTGAGTTTATGGGAAATAACTCAGTGTTTTTTTCTATATCTGTTTAAACCTCGCGTTGTCCCAAGTGAAACGCCACCATCATATGTTATACTCATAACCATTAGAAACAGATATTCCTGTTCTGTTCATCCCACGCCATCATTTTACCATTTGTCGTTGCTTTAGCTACAGGGAAAAGCAGCGGGTTTTCAAGAGAATTGAATGCCCCATAATGTGAGAGTCGACGCCGTCCTTCAGTTCAGCAGGACGGTAGCAAATCAACTCAATAAAGACATGTACCGCGCTTGTGGCGAAGAACGTTTGTATCACTGTGATTTATAATTCGGTGCTTTCATTCTTCCAAAACAAGACGCCGGCTGGCCGGATAAAATATCCAGGGACAGCGATTTGTCATCTGGGTAGAAATTTATGATCGGAATTACAGGCGCGCTCGGCGAGAGAGTGCTATCGAGCGGCACTGCAATAGAATGACCACACTCACCCAGACCATGCGACAAAGGGGCAAGAACAGGCCACTCGGCCCCTCGAACCTGTTCCTCTGTTCAATGGTCAAGAGAGGACAGAGAGTCACGAGCGTTTCATTGTCATACGCCCCAGATAGGCCATCGAAATTCTCACTTGCAGCAACACAACAGAATATGGAAACATAGTACACTGTAAGCAATATAATAATCGAGAAAAATAGTTCAATGTGTGTATGTGTATAAACATATTCTCTCTCTCTCTCTCTCTCTCTCTCTCTCTCTCTCTCTCTCTCTCTCTCTCTCTCTCTCTCTCTCTCTCTCTCACACACACATACACACACATACACACATACACACACACATACACACATACACACATACATACACACACACATACACACATACACGCATACACACACACACATACACACATACACACATATATAATAAACACTTAACCCAGCATCTGCATTTCCTTCCTATATATTATCTGCCCCTGGATAATATATACATATTTATATTTATACTGCAGATGCTGGTTTAAAACGAATCCCACAGGTTCATACAAAAACATACAAACAATAATAGTCAATATGAACAATAACATTCCATGTGCTTCAGAGCTTATTTGGAGCTTGTGGTGTTTAATAGCCTGGTGGCTGTAGGGAAGAAGCTGTTCCTGAACCCAGACGCTGCAGTACCTTCTTCCCGATGGCGAGTCTGATGGTGACCTCGCCCCGGGGTTGCCGCCCGGCCGCAGTAATGGCCACCTCTACATCAATAACCTCACCAACCCTGCTTTACAAATGTTATATTTTTAAACTGCTTCCACCGCCCATTGAGGAACACAGCTCAAAAGAATCATTATTAGAGAAAAAATCTCAACTGTTTTAAACGTGGTACTCTTTATTTTTATCCAGTGACCCTAATTCTAGATTCTCCTGCCAGAGGAAACTTCCTCTCGACGACCTCTGGGCCAGGAACTTTAAGGATCTAATAGGCTTGCGTCAAGTTAGCTCCCCACAGTCTAAACTCGAGCTGATACAAGCCCATAAAACTGAGCTTGTAAGACTTTGCCACCCTTTCTTATTACGAGACGATATTCTGTCATTTTCCACAATTGTTTTCTGATCTGCACGCTGTCTTTTAGCGAATCTTGCAGCAGGACACTCGAATACCCTCGACGTAACGCTTTGTATGCGGCGTAGCGGTGGAGTTGCTGCCTTACAGCGCCAGAGAGCCGGATTCTACGGGCGCTGTCTGTACGGAGTTTGTACGTTCTCTCCGTGACCCGCGCGGGTTTTCTCCGAGATCTCCGGTCTCCTCCCACACCCCAAAGGTTAATTGGCTTGGGTTTGTACGCTTGGATAATTGTAAATTGTCCCTGGTGAGTGCAGGACAGTGTAAGTGTGCGGGGGTCGCTGGTTGGTGCGGACTCGGTGGGCCGAAAGGTTTGTTTCCGTGCTAAATAAACTAAACTACCCCGTAAATTTGACATAACGCTGGAATGAGCATTAAAAAAAAGCGAGGAACACAACAAGCAGCAAACCGAATCAAATCAAATCGGTAATCAGGGTATGTGTAGGAAGGAACTGCAGATGCTGGTTTAGATACAAAATGCTGGAGTAACTCAGCGGGACAGGCAGCATCTCTGGAGAGGAGGAATGGGTGACGTTTCGGGTCGAGACACTTGTCTGAGTCTGCATTAAATTGTGGTCGACACATCACAAACGCCGTGGATCTTGCTATTGAGGGCGTGCAGCGTGGGTTTACTAGGTTAATTCCCGGAATGGCGGGACTGTCATATGTTGAAAGACTGGAGCGACTAGGCTTGTATACACTGGAATTTAGAAGGATGAGAGGGGATCTTATCGAAACGTATAAGATTATTAAGGGGTTGGACATGTTAGAGGCAGGAAACATGTTCCCAATGTTGGGGGAGTCTAGAACCAGGGGCCACAGTTTAAGAATAAGGGGTAGGCCATTTAGAACAGAGATGAGGAAAAAGTTTTTTAGTCAGAGAGTTGTGAATCTGTGGAATTCTCTGCCTCAGAGGGCAGTGGAGGCCAATTCTCTGAATACATTCAAGAGAGAGCTAGATAGAGCTCTTAATGATAGCGGAGTCAGGGGGTATGGGGAGAAAGCAGGAACGGGGTACTGATTGAGAATGATCAGCCATGATCACATTGAATGGCGGTGCTGGCTCGAAGGGCCGAATGGCCTACTCCTGCACCTATTGTCTATTGTCTTCTTCAAACTTCTACAAGATCTTATGAGTCTTTTTTAGACTCTTATAGAAACTTACAAAATTCTTAAGGGGTTGGACAGGCTAGATGCAGGAAGATTGTTCCCGATGTTGGGGAAGTCCAGAACAAGGGGTCACAGTTTAAGGATAAGGGGGAAGTCTTTTAGGACCGAGATGAGAAAGGTTTTTTTCACACAGAGAGTGGTGAATCTGTGGAATTCTCTGCCACAGAAGGTAGTTGAGGCCAGTTCATAGGCTATATTTAAGAGGGAGTTGGATGTGGCCCTTGTGGCTAAAGGGATCAGGGGGTATGGAGAGAAGGCAGGTACGGGATACTGAGCTGGATGATCAGCCATGATCATATTGAATGGCGGTGCAGGCTCGAAGGGCCGAATGGCCTACTCCTGCACCTATTTTCTATGTTACTATGTTTCTATGAGTCGAAGGAATATTCGCCAGCAAATAGTACCTGAAAATCCAGGAATTTAAAATAAAAAACAACTTCAAAACAACGAGGAAAGCACAAAGTGCCGGAGGAACTCAGCGGGGCAGGCAGCATCTGTGGAGGGAAATAGACAGAGGCGATGTTTCAGGTCGGGACCTTTCTTCGGACTTTGAAAACAATATCTTACTGGAATGGAGTAAAGAAACGCTTTAGTATTAATTATTTTTTGCAAAATAAAACACAAATGTTTGATCTTGTTCAATAACCCGGCGACTTGTTTCATTCTGTGGAATTGTGTGACATCTTTTTGTTCCAAATCTTCTGCCAATGAACACGTTTTCACCATTCCGACGCCGTGTTTTACTTGGTCCAAAGAAGAGTCTCGTCCCGAAACGTCGCCCATTCCTTCTCTCCAGAGATGCTGCCTGTCCCGCTGAGTTTCTCCAGCTTTTCGTGTCTATCTTCGGTTTAAACCAGCATCTGCAGTTCCTTCCCACACATTTGGTCCAAGTTGGTATGCGAGTAAACCGCATT